>NW_006399981.1:1092576-1131648 GCF_000299155.1 Elephantulus edwardii
ACACACTGACAAAGAAGATTAATCAGAACTGGCTTTGACAAGCACTGTGGCATTTGGACAAGAACAAACTGGGAGGAGGGTAGAGAGAATGGTGCAGCGGTGAATGAATGGAAACCCAAAATCTCTGTAAATGTTTATGAAAATTAATAAAATATAGTTATAGAAGAAAAATTAGTTGCTGTTCAATCATTTCAGTAGGTAGCATATGATTACAGACTGATGGTCTTGACGGAAGAAGTCCAAACTACACTGAAAGGACTTGTGAAAACAAAACCCAAGAATTGAGTGAATACCACTTGAGATGGCTCAACAAAGGGATGGAATACTGTAAGCATTCACTCCTCCATGCTAGAAATTTGGAAGATACTTACTTGGCCAACCAACTGGAGGAAAACCATATCTGTTCCATTCCAAAGAAAGGTGATACAACAAAACGCAGAAATGATCAAACATCATTGCTATCATATGCAAGTTAAAATTATGCTGAATTCAATTGAAAAAATAATTGTAGCAGAGCACTGTCTGGGAATTATCAGATATTCAAGCGTGATTCAGAAAAGAACGTGAACCAAAAGATACCACTGCTGATGTGAGATGGATCTTGGCTGAAAGTGGAAAATACCAGAATACTGTTTACCTAAGTTTTACATACTATGCAAAATTATTCACCTTTGTAGATGACAACAGATTATCGAAGACTTTGCAAAGAATGGACACTCCAGAAAAGTTAACTGTGCTCATGGCAAATATGCACTTAAACTAAGAGGCAGCCACTTGAACAGAACAAGGAGGTACTGCATTGTTTAAAAGGGAAGATTGTAACCTCTTACATATTCATTCAATCTGTAGGCTGAGCAAAAATAATCCAATAACCTGGAATATATGAAGAAGAGTATGAATCAAGATTGGAGGAAGAGTGATTACCAAGTTGAGATAGGTAGAAGATATAAATGTGTTCAATGAAAAGTAAAGAAGACTTGGCCTAGCGTCAAGAAGCTGCACTGCAGTCCTTAAAGACGAGGTAAAGTACTTGCTGATGAAGATCAAAGATAACAGCCTTCAGTGTGGATTACACCTCAACAAAAAGCAAACAAAGGTCCTCATAACTAGATCAGTGAGCAATATCATTATAACAGAAGATGTTGGAATGGTCAAGGATTTCATTTTACTTGGAACAACAGTCAACAACCATGGAAGCATGAGTCATAAAATAGTGATCATTAACCATTAGATGACAGTTAAAACAATGAGATACTATCCTACCCGAGAAACAAAGGCAAAGCTTAATAAAACAATTAAAAATGCCGGCAAGCATTTGGCAAGACTGGAACACTCATACACTGCTGGTGGAACTTTAAGATGATGCAATCACTGCGGAATAACACAGGATAGAACAGGGTTCAGATCTTTTGTTCATAGAGTCATTATGAGACACAGTCAACTCGGCAGCACCTAACAACAACAACAACATACCCATACTCACTGCAGTATTATTTACAGTAGTCAAAAGATGGAAATAACCTTAAGCCTCTACCAATGGGTGGACAGATAAACTATAGTGCATACACACAAGGGAATACTGTGCAAAGTTAAAGCATAACAAAGGACCCAAGAAACACGAATGACTGTCAGTGTTCATAATATGGCTGAATCTAGAGGACATTCTCCTGAGTGAAAGAAATCAGTCTATCACAAATGAATCCATTATCATAAAAAGTTAACGACCATTTTCTTACACACACACACACCCCTAACTCATTGCCATAGAGTCAGAACTGACTCATTGCTGACGCTACTACAGCAGGTTTCTGGAGGCTGTAAATTCACAGGAGACTGTCCATCTTTCTCCTGCAGAGCTGCTGGTGGATTCGAACAGAAGCAGCACCTTTAGGTTTTTCAGTGGAATTCCTTACCCACAACACCACGAGAGCTCCCTAAAGAAAGTTTAGTTGTTGCTATTGTTGGGTGCTATCAAGTCAACTGTGTCCCATAGCGACCCTGGAAACAACAAATCTGAGCCTTGCCCTGTCCTACACCATCTTCAAGATTTCTGCCATGCTCGAGCCCTTGGAGCAGTCACTGGGTCCATCTAGTTTGTTGATGGCCTTCCTTTCTTTCTCGGGCCCTTCAACTTTCCCAACATGATATCTCTCCCCAAAAGACTGGTTCCCCAAGAATATGCCCAAAGCAAATGAGATGAAATTTTAGCACCCTTGCATTTTTTTAATAATTACCAAGGATGGGAAAGGAAGAGGGAAACCCTAACCAGATAAGACATAAGGTTGAATCCTTTACTACATTCATTTAATCTGTACACTGAGCAAATAATCTGAGAACTTTGACTATATGAAGAGCACTGAATTAAGATTACAGAAAGAATCACTAACAAATTGAGTAAATGTAAAGGTAATACAAAATAAGGGGCTGATTGGTGCAATATTATTAAGTAAAAGGAGGATAAGTGTAGGCAACAAAGGTAAAAATTATTCTATATGCAGTTAAGCACTACTTGTAATAACTGGTAATCTAGATAGCTAGCTAGCTAGCTAGCTAGATAGATAGATAGACAGGCAAGATTAATAGGTATGCACAGGTGAATGAGACTACAGCAAAACCCATTCAGGTGTGCCAGACTGTATTTGTCACATGGTTTAGGATATGCTATAAATGTTGTTGTTTTTTCCTGAGAGCTGGTAGTTTGTCATTAGGTGCCCTTAAATCCAGTATACCTCATAGAAATCCTAAGAACAACACATCTAAATGTTGCCCTATCCTATGCCATTTTCATTCTCTCCACTATAGTCCATTTTTACAGTTACTGTGTCAATACATTCAACCGAGTGTCTTCTTTTTTTACTGACCCTCCACCATTCCAAGCATGATGTCCTTTTCCAAAGACCAGCCCAAAATATGTGATGAATTGTTGTTATGCACCACCGAGCAGACAACCCTGTGAACAATAGCTCTGAACCTTGCCCTATCTTGAGCCAACCCCTCTGTATCTGATACACATGTCCCCACTGCCATAGTCACTATGTCAATCCATTTCATCCAGGGTCTTCCTTTTCTGTACTGACGCTCTACCCCTCTAAACGTGATGTACTTCTCCAAGACTGGAACCTCCTGGCAACATGCCCAAAGCATGTGAGATGAAGCTTCAAAATCCTTGCCTCCAAGGAGCAGTTCAGTTTCACCCTCTCCAGTGCAGACTTGCTTGTTCTCTTGTTGGTCCATGTTACGTTTAATACTGTTCTTCAGCAACCACAACTCAAAGGCATCAATTCTTCTTCTGTCATCCTTAGTCACTGTCCAGCTCTCAGATGCATAGCAAGCAATTGAGAAAACCATGGCCTGAATAAGGTGCATCTTAGTCTCTAGACTGATATCCTTCTCTTTATCGCTCTGGGGAAGTCTCTGACAGCAGACTTTCCTAAATCAACTGACTGCTAGTGCCAACAGTGTTGACTGTGGATCCAAGCGAGATGAAATTGTTAATAACCACAATCTTTTTGTTTGTCTTGATTCTGTCAATTGACCTGGTGGTAAGAACCTTTCATATTCTTGATGCTGAGACGTTAACCATATTGAAGGTTGCAGCCCCTGACCTTTTTACAGCAGGGAGTAAAAGTATAAAAACTTCTTAATCATAACCAGACACGGTTAGAGAAGAGATTGCTGAAGCTAGAAGCTCAGGCCCATAGTCTCAAGAAACATCATCATGACATAATCCATCAAAACTACATCCTACTTTGGAAGCAGGAGTGACATCCACTTCCTAAAGAGCATACCTCTGGAAACTCTGTGAACTTTGAGAAACAAAAGTTATAGAAAGGCTTCAGGTCTTTTGTTTATAGTTTCGCTTAGAGTCGTGCTCAACTTGATGACAATCAACAACACAAGAACAATTCTGGTAAGTAGCTTCTGGGGTCTTAAAACTTTTCAAGCAGTCACCTAATGTGCAAATATTAATTTCTAATTGTCTAGAAAAAAAAGCTGTTGTTGTTGTTAGGTGCCATTCAATCAAGTACAACTCATAACAACCTTAGCAACAACAGATCTGAACAAGAATTCCTCACTTTCTGCAATCAAAATTGCGTCATCTGCATATTGGTCCAGTGGTAAGCATTTTTGTTTTCTTGACATTGAGATGCACATTCATATTGAAGGCTATCGCCTTTGATCTTCGACAGCAAGTGTTTCAGGTACTTTTCACTTCCAGCAAGCAAGGCTGTGTCATCTTCAAAACGTGGGTTGGTTAACAACTGTTGTTCTTGTTGTGTTCTGTTGAGTTGGAATGGACCCTCCAGAGGGTTTTCAGAGGCGGTATATCACACAGAAGGAGATTGCCCATCCTTCTCCAAACCATCCTTCTCCGAACCATGGAATTCTGTGCTGTCAGCACAATTCCTTACCACTATGCCAGCAGGGCTCCCTTGGTTGATAACAGGAGGAATTAAATCTCTTCTACGGGTGGAATAGAAGGAATATTTGCTGAGCAAATGTGTATAAACAGTCACAAACATGTTAATAGTTTTTAAAAATCTAGATGTAATGGCTACATCTTGGGAATACATAAAATGCCAAATTCAGTGCAGGAAATTGAAAACTTGAATGAACCAAAAGATGAAAAGATTTAAAATGGCGACCAAAGCCTTCCCGAGCTAACCAGCCTCAGGTCCAGGAGGCTTGACAGCTGAGCCTTATCAACTTTCATGAACTCTTACTTCTCTATAGAAACTATTCCAGAAGCAAGAGGAGAGAGAAACCCATCTAGGCCATTTTTTAAGTTATTCTAAATAGATAATAAATTTATAAGAAAAGAAAAAACAGGCTCATGGCACTTTCATGTCAACAACAACAACAACAAACAATCCTAAATAAAATATTAGTCAATTGAGTCCATCTTTTTCTTGAGTTCTCTTCATTTTCAGCAAACCATGTTGTGTCATCTGCATATCACAGGCTGTTAATGAGTCTTCCTCCAATCCCAATGACGTATTCCTCCTCATAGAGTTCAGCTTCATTTGGTCTGTACACAGACTGAATAAGCATGGTGAAAAGATATGTAGCAAGATCAAATATTATAGCCTTCAGTATGGATTATACTTCAACACAACGACAACAATCCTTCTAACTGGTTCAATAAGCCACACTACGATAAATGGCAAAATGTCTGGCAGTGTCAAGAATTTGACAATACCAATGAAAGCATCAATAAGAAAGAAAGCATCATATTAAACTGGGCTAATCTGTTGCCAAGGACCCTTTAGAGCAGCTAAAGAGAAAAGATGTCACTTTAAAGAGTAAGGTGTGCCTGGCTCAATTAATGATCATTTAATCACTTCATATTCATGTGAAAGATGGACAATAAATAAAGAAGACTTAAGAAGAACTTGTGGAATTGGCAGTGAGTTTTCAATACCATGGAACTGCGTGAAGAACAAACAAATCTATTTTTTGAAGAAATAGCACCAGATTGTTTCTTAGAAGCAAGGATGTGGAGATATTGTCTCACATACTTAAGACATGTTATCAGGAGGGGCCAATAGCTGGTAAAGTAGCTCACGCTTGAAAAATAATAGGGCAGGAGAGGCGAGAGGAAGACCGTCAGTAAGAGGAACCAGTAGACACAGTGACTCCAACAGTACAGAGGGGAGATTATGAGGATGGCACAGAAGGGGGCAGGGTCTTATCTATTGTACATAAGGGCTGCTATAAGTTGGCACCTAACAACAACTGAACCCCAAAATGTACTTAAACTACTATGTAAGAAACAATCAGAATTTAGCCCAATATTACAGCAATGTGACTCTCATAAAAAAATCTACCTAGATTAAATAAAAGTTATTTTAATAGATACAAAAATTTGATAAGGTTTCATGTCTATTAGTGAGTCTTCAAAAAGGTTTTTTTTAAAAAAAAAAAATTTGAAGGATAGGATTCAACTTGTCAAGACTAAAACAAATCTAAAAATTTCTAAAAGGTATTTAATAGAGAAGTTGTAAAGAAATTCCTTTTAGGAACAAGACAATGATACCCATACTATTACTGTTCAGTTCAGTACTGGGAGTCCTGAGCAATTTACAGAGAAAGAAAAGTGAATTTGGTGAAAAGCATTTGAAAAGAGCTCTGGTGTCGTCTGTAGGCGTCTGTAGTCCATACTCCGCTAACCAAAAGGTGCACGCCCATCTCTCGGGGTTCGGGGCTCCACAGGATAAAGATGAGAAGTACCCTCCTGTTAAGAACTACAGCCTCAGAACCCCAGTACAGGATTGCTGTCATTGGGAATTTACTCCAAAATAGTAAGACCGGGGTGGGGTGGAGGACTGGTTAATAGAAGAAAAAACCAAAACCAAAACCAAATTCAACCAACCAAAAAAACCCAACAAAGTAATGGGTGAGAAGTAAGCACATCAAAACCTTGCACTGTTTTCAGAGAGTATAATCTTCTGGGCGCTCTGGTGGCCCAGCTCTAAAGAGCTGCATTGTAAACTCAAAGGCATGCGGTTGAAATGCACCAGCTGCTGGGGAGAGAAAGGTGAGCAGTCTTCTCAAGTGAGATTTACCACCTCTGAAACCTGCTCGAGGGTCGGCTAGGAGTTGGCTCCAACTTGATGGTATATAATAATAACAATGATACTCTATATAGAATAAGATCTTGGAACAAATAATCAGAATTACTTTTAAACAAACAAAAACAAGAAGAAAACCATATTTCTACTATCTAGAAATAACTAACAACAAAATGGAGTGAAAATGAGCCCCAAACCTAAAAAGGCTCTAGGTACTAAACCTCATACCACATCTATGGGGGAAACTTTAAGCCTTCATTAAAATACATAAAATCAGATCTGAATAAATAATCTTTTTTAAAATTTTTTTTATTAATTTTAATGAAAGTTTACAGAGACTTAGGGCTTCCGGTCATTCGTTGTTGCACTTTTCTCTCTACTCACCCTCTTCCCCACAGTTCACTCTTCAAAATGGAGAGTCATTTAATGCTAAGGGTGGAGTAATTTTATTATAAGATAAATGTGGTACTTTCTGTAGATTATTAAAATTCCATATGGGAAAAGGAGATTTCCCTAAATTAGGGAAAAAGAGCATATTATCCAAAAGCAAAATAAAACCGGACTTTCATTTCATACCATATATAATGATGAATTACAGGTGGATTAAAGGCCAAATAAAATGGAAGTAAAAGGAAAAAATAAAGTTAATAAAAAATAATGTAGGAGTATCTTTGTGACCTGAATTGGGAGAAGGCTTTTAAAATTTATTCTCAAAAGTAAAAACATAAAATAAACTTTTAATATGCCAAAATTAGGGAAAATTAAGGATTTCTTTTCAACGAAGGGGACCATGATTAAACTCCCAGAAGCCAAATAGGAGAAGGAACACACTTCTTATGTTGAAAACTCATAAAGGAATAGACACTACATACATTGCATATGATACTTCTGAAAACCAACCAGAAAAGGATAAGAATTTACATGAGAAAAAAGGGTCTGACACACAGCCACCCCTTGTGCAGGAGAAGGAGACCCTGCTTGGTCCTGCGCTCACAACCTCATCTACGTTTAAGCCCGCTGTTAACATGCGTTGTATTAATCCATTTCATCAAGGGTCATCCTCTTTCTCACAAGCCCTCCATTTTACCATTTTACTGTCTTTCCCCAGGAACCTGCCCCTCTTGAGAACATGCTCAAAGTTATGTGAGACAAAGTGTAACCATGATTAATTCTAAGGGACAATCTGGATGCACTTCCCCCCCTAAAAAATACTTCTTTATTCTTTTGACAGTCCATGGTATATCCAATGCTCTTAAACAAACACACAAACAAAAAAAACCCACCCACAATTCAAAAGCATCAACTCTCATTCAGTTTTCCTTGTTCATTGTTCAACTTTCACAGGACTATGAGGCAATTAAAATACTATGACTTGGGGCAGGTGCACCATAGTCTTTAAAGTGACATCCTTGCTCTTTAAAAGTTGGAAAAGGTCCCTGGTAGTAGATTTCCCCATTGAAATATATGGTTTGATTGATTTCCTAAAACCCCCTATGAATAGGCAAAATAGGTAAATAAAACGTGGAGGGAGTACTGTATAGCATTGTAAAAGATGAGATGAAAATGTGGGTGGGAAAAAAAACCCTGCAGCCTACAATACTGCAGATTAAAAATGGATATTTAACATAAAATCATTTACAAAAATGCAGACATAAAAATTACATATCAGAAGAGGTGGGACATTATCATGGCATGATCTGGGAGTGGGGAACGGGGGTGAGGATGTGTGTGGGGTGGAAATTAATCATGGGGTCACACAGTTTGATGGAGGAGGTTAGGGAAATGGGAAGGAACTGGTGTGAAAAACAATGTATTAGAATTTTGCAAATAAACTAGTGTAATAAAAAATGAACAAAAATCAAGAGATGCTTTTCTTTTACTAATGAAGTATGCTGTACATTTACTGAGTATGAAGAAATAAAGGAAAAAGAGAGAAGATGAATGAACAAAGGTCAAAAACCATGCTATAACCCTAATTATCTCCCAATACTGGAAGGCCAATGCCATGGAGTGTATATGCAGCTGGTGGGGTTGCCAGGCAGGGAAAGTAAACCTGATTGTCCACCTCCCAGAGTTGGCCCAGAGTTGAGTACAAGGGCCCTGCAGAGAAATCCCTCTGACTGAGGACTGGCTGCCAGGAAAGGTGGGGGCGGGGGGAGCATGCTGAAAAGAAAAGGAATGAGATCTCCTTGTTCTGCTAGATAATCGCATAGAACAATCTGGTCCTCATAGAGAGGCTGAGCAACAGAGCATTTCGTCTTTCTACCCGACATCCAGGATGATGAAGTGACAGTCAGAGCCAGATAACAAGGCCTTGTTGCAAAACACAAATCAGTGAGTGATACTTAACTGTAATGGAAAACATGATTCAACTATCAAGCCATGAAAGGTCAACAGCAAAATTGTTGGCAATACTGAGTGCTCCATGAATTAAAAGGGCAGGAGGTAGGGTGGAGCCGGCTGCGGGCCAGGAGTTAGCAGGCCTGGGTACTATCTCGATTTCAATCGGCCTCATCCAGCTCACTATAACTATATAACTTGGAGCAAGTCATTAATTTCTCTGGGACTGTCTTCTTGCTTGTAAGAGGTAAAACAAGATTTCTACGGAGTTGTTTAGAAAGAAGTTGTTTCTATCTTCTTCCACTAAAAAAAAAAAAAAAATTTAAAAAGGTTGAAATAATTTTTAAAAATTTTATTATTTTCTGTAGATCTGAAGTTATTTTTATCCCCTCATTAAGCAGATAATTACTTCTTTATTATTATACCACTTTCCTCAACATGTCTTCCCAGGTGAAACAAAGTCTTTAGGCTTTTTCACTAATTTAAAACAATTTAAACTGATTGTCCCTCCAGTGGTTTTTCAGAAGGCTGTGAATTGCACAGGAGGAGACTGCCCATCCTGCTCCCAAGGTGCTTTCAGAGGCAGTAAACTGCGTAAGAAGAGACGGCCCATCTTTTTTCCAGGGAACAGCTGGGGTTTTCCACCTGGGTGCCTTAGGGTTGGCAGTGTATCTTCTTAACACTAAGCTACCAGACCTTTTTTGTACTAACAGTTTTGCTCATTTTAAACTTTTCATATTACATTTTTTAAATTTACTGAACCAAATGCACATTTCAGTGTTTTTATTATAGCTGTGAAAGAATAAGTTTCTGCTATAATTTTTAAAAATCAGAAACCACCAAACTGTGTACTAGTAATTTGGCTTATTAGTTTCTGATTTTTAAAGATTACACTTGGGAAATTATCTTTTCCCAGTAAAAAATGAAAACAATGAAATGTGTATTTTGTCCACAGTACATTTTAAAAAAGCAATATAAGAACTCTAAGAGTTCATATTACAACTTAACCATGCCATTTTTTGCACGTATTTGTATGGATTTGTCACATTGCTGTTTGAGGCCATCAAACTGATTGTGACTCATTGTGACCCAACAGACAGAAAGTCTAAACCTTGTTCAAGTTTTCACCATTCTCACACTTTCCACTGTGTTCAAGCCTACTGTTGCAGTCGTTGTGTCAATCCACCTTGTTAAAGGTCTTCTTCTCCTCTCCTGGCCCTCTACCTTTTGATGTCCTTTTCCAGGGTCTGAAAACAGGCGTCAAGAATGTGAGACAGCATTCCACCATCCTTGCTTCTAAGCAGCACTCTGGCTATATTTTTTTTCTGAGATAGATTTCTTTGCTCTTTTGGCAGACCAGGCTATTCAATATTCTTTGTCAAGATCATAATTCAAAGGCATCAATTTTTCCTTTAGTCTTCCTTATCCATCCCTTCACTTCTTACTTGGATATGAAGCAACTGAACCTACCATGGTTTGGATCTGATGAACCTTAGTATTGAAACTGACCTCCTACATCTTTGTTGTGTTGTGTACCATAGAGTTGGAACCAACCCATAGACCCTCTGGCAGGTTTTCAGAAGCAATTAATATCATGGGAGGAAAATGCCTGACCTTCTCCCATAGAGCAGCAGGTGGCCTTCCAAGTGCCTTCAGGACTGCAGCACAGCTTCTTGCGGCGAGGCTATCAGAGATTCATTTACTCTTTACATTTTTGAATTGGTCCTTGACAGCAGAGGTGCTCAGTTTAAAATGTTTGATTTTCTGACTGCTGCTTCCAGAAGTGTTGATTGTGGATCCACGTAAAATGCAATCCTTGACTACCTCAATCTTTTCTCTATCATGAGGTTGTTCATTGGTGCAGATGTGGGAATTTTTATTTTCTTGATATTGAAGTTTAATCCATATTGAAGGCTGTTGTCTTTGATCATCTTCTGTGAGTGCTTCAGGATGCAAAGTGTGTCATCTGCATACTGTAGGTTGTTGATGAGACTTCCTCCAAATCTGATGTGACATTTTTCTTCACACAGTCCAACTTTTTGGATTATTTGCTCAGTACACAGATTCAATAGGCAGGGCTAAAGGATATAACCTGATTCACACTTTTTTCTCCTTTTAGACCGTTCAGTCTGCCCTTTACTGTTCAAATAACTGCTCTTTTTATTTATTAACAGGTTCCAAATGACCACAATTTAATGTTCTGAGATTCCTATACTTATCAATGCAATTCATAATTTGTTATCATCCACACAGTGGAATGTCTTTACAATATCAATAAAACAGAGATCCATCAATTTATCATCCATCTGTGCATGGTAGTCACTTAAGAATTTGTTGGGTAAAAGAGTGGGTTATTTATTAAAATGACAATATTCATTCCGTTTTTCTCTGTAGGTACAATGGTACCAAACACTTCTTTTAGTTTATTCAACTTTTTAAAAACCAATGGGTTGTTGCAAGTGGCCAGCTATAGCACAACTAACTGGTCCTTAGTCACCTAAACAACAGAGAAAGAAAAGAATCAGGGACAGGAAGAAGATACAGCTAATCACTCCCACGAACCACTGTCACCTCTGCCAGAACCAGAACTACTGGATACCACTTGGCTACCACTGATGTACATTTGGATCAAAGGTATCTGATAAAAGAAATTAGATCGAAAAGGTAAAAATACAGAATTGAATTCCAGATTTTCACAGACTCCAAACTCCCTGGAGCCATGAAGGGTGAAGGAGCCTCTGAAATTGTTGCTTTGAGAAAAAATATTCCTTGAAATTGTCATAAAACCCAGCCTTAAGCATTTCTCTTTCAAGAATTATCTCTTGGAATTAAAATGGGCTTTGGGTGGCTCCTTGGCAGCTGGTGGCAGTGACCTGACCACAGTGGTGTCTCCTGACCCTGTTAACTTCGGGGTCAGACCCAGGGAGGATGACATCCTAGAGCCCAGCTTTGGGGGGAGTTGGGGCAGGAGGGGCAGGGAGGGACTGGCCATGTCTGAGGTGACTTGAAGCATAGCTGCAGTGGTGGGGCGCCAGCTAAAGGAGAAGCTCTGCTTCGACTCTCGGGGCCAGCTGGTGGCACTGATAGACGAGCATCAGATATTAGCAAGACATTTAGAGGCCCAAGTGCCACATAATAATTCTGAATTCACAGAACAAAAGAAAACCATAGGCAAAATTGCAACATGCTTGGAATTACGAAGTGCCACTTTACAGTCCACACAGTCATGAGAAAAGTTTAAACTGAAGGATCTGAAGAAACCAGAGCTAATCCTAAAGAATATCCTTACATACAACAGAGAGTTCCCATTTGATGTTCAACCAGTCCCATTAAGAAGAATTTCAGCATCAGGCAAAGAAGAGAATTTGGAATTTGAAGATGATGCTGGAGCAGGATCTCTTGATTCTTTTTCTGCTTCAGTCCATGGTACTTTGTTACCGTGGTTACCATCCAAACCAGGAATGACATTACCCATAATTAGAACTGACAAAATTGGTCTGAAAGATGCCGGGCAGTGTAATGATCACTATACTACAATTAATGGCAAGGATGTGAATGGCATAGATTTAACTTCTGTACGAGATACACCTGTGGCATCAAGCAAAGGCGATTCATATGTTCATTTTAATGTGAACACTGAGCTGCAGAAACATGTTGAAAAATTACCCAAAGATGCTGCAATCTTTTTTGAGTTTAAACACTACAAATCCAAAAAGAGGTTTACCAGCACCAAGTGCTTTGCTTTCATGGAGTTGGATGAAATTAAACCTGGGCCAATTGTGATAGAACTATGCAAGAAACCCACAGACTTTAAAAGAAAGAAAAAACAGTTATTGACCAAGAAACCACTTTATCTTCATCTACATCAGACTCTGCACAAGGAATGATGCTGACATGAATCTCCTGGAAAGTGTGTGAATTTTACCATTCAATAGAAACAGTTCAATGTGCATATGTGTCCTTCAACAGGTGAGAAGCCAGCCATTCCCTTGTCAGTAGCCCACGGGGCGTTTCTTGTTGCACCAATACCTCCAAACTTAAAGTCCTACACATCACTGGTGTGCCAGACTCCTCCTGATAAAGGCTTACTGCTTTGGGACATGGTTTCAGTTTTCTATTAATGGTCCAATCAACAAGCTGTCTCCTAACGAACCACTCTTATTATCTTACTTCCCAGAACAAGTTAATGGGTAGGGGACACTCATCTTCAGACTTCACACAAGAAATATACACAAGAGCTCCATATACATCTGCTCACTTCTGCGCCAACAGGGCCTTTGGTTTTCCAGTGGCCTCCAAACTTTGGGCTGCTGCAGTCTGGACAGTATGAAACTGCTTTCAGAAGAGAGCGGAGTCTTAAGTCCACCCTGATCGGATAGCTTTTCTGCCTGGTAGGAATGTGTGTTGGCCAGACCAGGTTCCTACATAGGAAAGTGGTCCAAACTGTGGCAGTGATTTTTCCAGATGATCGATTTTTTCTTAAAAGAATGTTCCATTTGAGTTCTTCGTTACATTTCGTTTCCCAATAATGATTATTGGTTTAATGGTAGAATCCTCTCATAATACTGACAAATTTCATGTGTATAAAACTATTGTAAATTAGTTTTATAGTGTCTTCTACATTATGTAATCTAAAACTCATAGAACCAGAAGCTAATAAGATTGTAGAACTAACTGCGGTTTCTCTGACAACTGATTGTGAACCCTTCAACATCTGCACTGCTCTTGTAGTAATGAATATGCAAATTGAGATTCAATTGTTTTCCTTAAAAAAAATCTCTGTGGAATCAAATTGACAACAGCAACTTAAAAGATAATAGGGCTGCAAATTTATGCAAATGAAGGAATCACAATTTAGAAAAAGATGGTAAGAACGGTTGCATAACTCAAAAAACGTAATTGATGTTCCTAATAAGTGCATTTTCTTGAATACTGTTGAGTTGGAACTGACCCACAGCTCACTCTTCAGCACGTTTTCAGAGGTGGTTAATTGCACAGGAGGAGACTGTCCATCCCTCTCCTGTGGAGCAGTTGGTGGATTAGAACTGTGTGCCTTTGGGATTGCAGCACAGCTTCACACCACTGCTCCACCAGAACTTCATAAGTATGCATGCATTGATGTTGTTGTTACATGTCGAGTTGACTGCAACTCATAGCAACTTTGTGAACAATAGCTCTGAACCCTGCTCTATCCTGAGCCAGTCTCACTGTCTGACACATCTATCCCTGTTACCCTACTTACTGTGTCAATCCAGCTCATCTGGAATGTCTTCCTCACCTTTCCAAGCATAATGTCCTTCTTCAAGATCTGGTCTCTCCAGGAAACATGCTCAAAGTATGTGAGTTGGATCTTCACAATCCTCGTGCCCATAAGGAGCCTGGCTTCACCCTTTCCAGGACAGACCTGTTTATTCTCTTGGCAGTCCACGGTATGTCCAAGACTCTTTCTTCTCTAGCACCACAACTGCAGTTTCTCATTTTCTGCAGCAAATGCCTCAGGTTCTCCTTAGTTTCAAGGTTGTGTCATCTGCATAACACAGGTTGCTGATGAATCTCCCTCCAATCCTGTTGCCACATTTCCTCTTCATAAAGTCCAGCCTCCTCAAGGATCTGTTCTGCATACAGATTGGAAAGGTAATGGAGACAGAAAAGGACACATCCCTGATGTACTCCTTTTCTGACTTTGAACCACACAATGTTTCCTTGCTCTGTTCTGAGGACTGCTTCCTGATCTAAGTATAGGTTTCTCATGAGCATAATCAAGTGCTCTGGGATCCCCATGTTAGGCACAATTTGTTGTTGTGATCCAAACAGTCAAATGCCTTTGCATAGTCAATGAAACACAGATAGACATTCCTGAGGTGCTCTCTGTTTTCAGTTAAGATCCATCTAACATTGGCTATAAAGTTCCTAGTGCCATGACCTTTTCTAACCCCAGCCTGTCCATCTGGCAGTTCCCTGAGGATGCGCTGTTCTGGTTGGGTTTGGACAATCTTCAGCAGGATCTTGCCTGGATGTGTTAGCGATATTGTCTGATGATTCCCGCACCCTGCATCACCTCCTTTTATGGGAACGGGGAGAACCGTCTGCTAATTCCTACCCACTGAAGTTCTATCAATTATCCAAATAAACCAACTTGAAAGACTCTAATATCCTTAGAGCTGAAGAGGACTTTTCACGTAGCACTTCTTCTCTTCTGACTTTCGTCAAGCGAGAATGGCAACTGCTATGCAGAGAGATGCAGAGATCAGAAATATGAACAAGCAGGGCTGACTGTCCCTGGCAGGAGTGGAAGGACATTTCACGGAGTCTCCAGGAAGACTGCTGAGCACAGGCACTGCAGCATCGCTGACCCACAGATGCGCCTGTTGATCTCATGCCCCTGCCCCAAGCCCTTCTGGCTGTCCATGTCTGGGCTGTCCATCCTTTCTTTCCTTCTTTCTGCTAACAGAATAGAACAAAGGCTTAATAAGGAGACACTCCAATAACAAAATCAATAACGAAACCTGTCATGCTATGATGAGAAACTGAGGACCAAACAGTATGTTCGTAAACCCAACAGATAAACTAAAACAGCAGGGAACAGACACAACATGATGCAAATCAAAACGATTTATATTTAGGGATGTTTGAAGCAATGAGAGATCAATGGGAAAGGCTAAGCAAACTAAAGAAAAATACCAGCTATGGAGAAGAGGAAAACAGAGCTCATTAAAAGATGAATGGGTATCCCTGAAGGAAAAACTCACACTATTCAACAATCTAATACCATAAAATGAATACACACAGAACCTCTAAATCAAGAAGTGCATAATCTATCCCAGAGACAATGCACAGGCAACAATCAATTATAAGCCATATCCTAGTTCAGTTATTTCCTTTTCAGCTCAAAGCAGCAATCCTTCAAGCAGAAAACGGAAGTTACTTAGAAAGCAGGGATCGAGGAGAATCAATCTATTTTTTCCAGCAAAAATTTTAAGTTAAAAAAAAAGACAATGAAATGATTCTTCTGTAGTATATGGAAATCTACTGGTAAACAATGAAATAACTAAAGAATTACCCACTTGACAAATGCTATATGGTGCCATTGTTGTAGAATGAGGCTGGCATTGGGGTGGGGGTAAGACTTAGAAAAACTGGATGAAATATGTTTACGGCATTGAAGTCTATGGGGGAGAGAATAGTCTAAAAGTATTATATTTTAAAGCATTATTTTTATCGTAGGAGTACGCAATGAGGGTTGCAGAGTGGATTATATTTGGGGGTAGGGGTGGGGTTTGGGGAGGTGCGGGGGGATTGTGTACCAATGAGGGAGTTTTTCTTTTGCTTTTCAAGGAGAGGAGCAAACGGGGGCGGGGTGTTTGTGCGGGGAGAAGGGTGCAACAATGAATGAATAGAATTCCAAAATCTCTGTAGATGTTCATTGAAATGAAAAATAAACAAACTAAATTAATATAAAAAAAAGAATTACCCACTTGATAACTCTCCTTAAAAAATTTTTTTATTAAATGGTCCCTGGGATGAATAAATTAAAGATATCCACAGTGGCATATTAAGGGAAGTGGGAGAAGAAGGTAGAAATTATTTACCTTGATGTAGTTAATAACAGATACATTGTAGAGAATTCATACATAGTACTAAAACCTCTGCAAGTTAGTGTATTTTCCATAAACATGGTGATGTTACTGCAATTCTAAACAATGTAAAGGATAAAATACCCCTTCCCTCTGGGTGAACTGCTTGGCCACTGGTCAGTCAGTCCCCATACACACTTTGATCTGCCACTTAATAGCCATAATAGGAAAGTCACATTCAAACGACAAGTACCATCTAATTTCTTTAAACAGAAAACCAGTTATAACCCATGTAATGTTCTGTCACTTGACTGTATGAAAAAATCCATAAAATCAAAATCAAGTTTGGATTCTAGGATAGAATGCAAATCTTCAATAGCTTGACAGTGTGGGAATCACACGTAAGTCACCCAAATCTGGAAGGAGAGAGTGAGTTACCTCTGAGATTACCTATCATGGCAGGCAGGAAATCAATACTGCCAAAAAGGGAAATGGTAGCAGTCAGGGCAGGCAAATTGGTCCACAGTTAGAAACAACTCTCACATCTCCGAGACTTAACTAATCCACGCTCTGCTGTCGGCCCAGATGGCTTCTGGGCAGCCCCCGCCCCCCATGAGCTGGTTCTGCACTGATATGATTCTGCATTTGTTCCTATTCTCTCTACACTGAATCGATCTTATGTACGCGTCTTCACATGGACATCAGCATCCTCACGAATGAAGGAAAGAAGGTGTGAGACAGTAGAGCTTTGACAGTTAAAAGCATCCATCTGTAAGTGGTGCATCGACTCACATTTTGTGGGTAAAGCAGGGCACAAGGCCACACAAACTTGAAGGGAGTGAGGAAGGAGCAATCCCCAGGTCCCAGAATCATGGCAATAATGTCTACAATGGAATTATATACTTAAGGGGAAAATGAATCTAGTTTTTAAAATCTTTTTTTCTTAACCTTTGAATAAAAACAAAGACCTACATATTTCTTATTGTGGAAAAAAAAATTATTCCACCTACAGTAGTTCCTTCACTTACACTAATTCTCTTTTCTTCAATTAAATTCAAGTAAGATTAAATCTGACAGTTTGGAAATATTAAAAGTAGTAAATATCATACAATCTCACTCTACTAAAATTTATGGACAATTTGTCTGTCTATCCGACCACCCACTCACACACAAAAATGCTTAGAAAGATGCTCACCTTGTTAACGAGGCTTATTTCTGAATGATGGGATTTTTAATTTTCTTTTTCTTTTCTGCATTGCTTGCATTTTTATAATGAGAATGCATTACTTTTATAAATGCAGTGAAGTCATTATGAAAGAAAATATGAATAAACAAGAAATGTCTATTATATACCTTAAGACTGCTAGGTGCTAAAAAAAGAGAGGGGGAGGAAAAGAAGGTTTTTCATTGCTACAGGAAAGGAAGGGAGATTAAAGGAGGAGAAAATGTGTTCTGTCATAATCATTACACACAGTGCTTCAAATTGCAAACTGAATAAGCGCTGACAACAGCATTTGTGCTTCTGGTGGCTCATAAAAATAAAAAAAAACCCTTTCTGTTCATGTGACTGGTCTAATCAGTTATCCAAAGAACAGGCATTCCTATGTTTTGGTTTGACAATTAATGCATCCAAGTTTCAAAAATCTTTTATGTATTATTCAGAATAGGTAATGCTGATAGATGACAGGTGTGTAGGAGTCATAGAGATTGGCTCATATAGGACGGGGTTCAGAGCCATTGTGCACAGGGTCACTCCGAGTGGCAGGCGACTCGACGGCATGTAACAACAACAATAAAGGACATTGCTAGCAAAGACGCAGCTGCTTATTGAGTTTAACAGAACTCGTGGCCTAATGGGTAATGAGTTGCACTGCCAACCCAAGAGTGCGCAGTTTGAATCCACCAGCTGCTCCACAGAAGAAAGTTTGGAAGTCTCTTCTTATATGATTAACTGCTTCTGAAAACCCACTGGAGGGTAGGTTTGGATTGGTTCTGACTCAGTGGTACATAACAACAATAAAGAAATGAGTCTGTTCATAATTTTTAAAACATGATCATTAAACAAAAAAGTAAAATTAATAAAATTAAAGGAGAATATAACAACTTTAATCAAGATCAACAGATCCATTAATCATAGTGAAGACCGTGTCTAGGGCCCATAATACTTTTAGAAACCCAAGAACATGTTTTCATTTGTTTTTTAAAGCCACAGAAGAAGTGAACTCTCAGGTTAAAAAATTTTAATATATATTATTAGCGCATTCATCTTCAGATCAATGCAGTCATAAAATATAATTGTCATATTTTTTTTTATTGAGGAAAGGGTCAAAACTGTTTCTAGCCCATAAAAGTCATAATGAAGCCCTGCTTCTGATATTTCTAAATCATAAATTTAGTGGCAAATGGCATAATTTTCTTGGTTTATGGAAAAATGAACTTTACAAAAGGCTTTTACAATAAAAATCACAGTTGCTTACAGACTTCTAGAATTTTTTCCAAACTGCCTTTTCCTTTTATCCCAAGTGCAACAAGCCAGACAACTAGCAGACATTCTCCACACCAGCGACAGCACTGCTTCTTCATGGGCTGTTAGCCGAAGACATCAACAAGTCCTCCACAGAAATGTATAGATAGAAATTACATAGAGTTTGTACATTTGTTTCCCTTTTCTAAAAAGGGGGCAGGAATCTTTCATCATTTTCCCATAGATGAGTTTTAGTATTCTCCAAGAGTTTCAAAATTAAGAAACTATGTCTCTCTTAGCCTTCAAGATCAAATGCATAAATACTTAAACTGGTAACACAAGCTATAGAAAACAAGCTGGTCCTCAGATCAAGATATTATCCCCCTTTGCTACTGTTTTCTAGCTGGTATAAGAGTAAAGAGTTTGAAAAGCTTTAATTGCATATTAGCAATTACAAGGTAACAACTCTAATAAAGTTAAGTTTATCTTTAACCTGGTTGGAAGAGGGTAAGATTTTCAATGAAGAGTGTTTGCAGGGTGGAGACTATGAGGGTGGAGAAGGATGGGACAAGGTTTCATGGGGTCACTATGTCGTTGTTGTTAGGTATCACTGAGTCGAGTACAACTCACAGTTGACCCTATGGACAACAGATCAACCTGTACTATCCTGTGCCGTCCCAACCATCTGTGGCACATTTGAGGCCACTGCTGCAGTCACTGTGCCAATCCATCCTGTTGAGAGCCCTCCTCTCCTTTGCTGACCCCTCCACCTTCCCAAGCATGGTATCAACTCAATAGGTGCGTAGGAGTGGTGAACTCCAGGCATCAAAAGCACATTCCTTTGATAGAGTTCAACAGCTTGGCAATAAGACTGAACAAAAAAAAAATATATGAAGGTCACATAAATTTGTCAAGTAAAAGTCTTCAAAGCTATGGCCCAACAATAAGCTTAAAAATGAAACTTTCAGTGTTGAAGCCAACTGAACAACAGCTAACAACAACAGTCAGCAACCTACAGAGAAAAGTCTTTAAATCTGCTGCCTTCTTGACGCTGAACGGCAGTCATTATATTGACAGACACAAGGCAGAATCAAAATCATTTTGATAGTCTGAGTGAATGAAGGATACTAACAGGTTTTCATTTGTTTTGGAGGGAGCTCTGTGGCACAGTTCATGTGGAGGTGTGCTGATACCCCCGACAGGCAGCACCTCTCTGGCAGTCTGAAGCCACCAGTGGCTCCTCAGGAGAAATAGGGGCCATTTCCTCCTGCGTAGTAGCCTTGGAAGCCCACTGGCCAGCTATGAGTTGGCTCTGAGTCTGCAGCAATGAGAAAGAGAGAGAGGGAGATAGAGAGCGAGAGCGAGAGAGCACAAGAGTGAGAGAGAATGAGAGAGCGCGAGAGTGAGTGACATGTTGTTTTAGGGCTAAATGTGACATCCTAGGGGTCACTAGGGAGCCCTGGTGGCCTAGTGATAAGAAGCTGTGTTGGAATCCCAAAGGCATGCAGTTTAAATGCGCCAGCTGTTCCACAGAGAAGGAGGGCTAATCTCTTCCTCTGTGATTCACTGCCTCTGAAAACGTGCTGGAGGGTCAACTATGGGTGGGTTCCGAATAGATGGCACACAACAACATAAGGTCACTGTTGGTTGGAGTCGACTTGAGGGCACATCATCACCACTACCACCACCACATCACCAAGTTGGAGTTCTGGAGTGGTATAAACAGTTAATGCACTGGACTCTTATCCACCAGTTTAGAGGGTGAGTCTTTGCGGAGACAGGCCTGGTGATCCACTTGGAAGGACTGCAAACCCTATCTGGGCAATAGCTAGTTAGCTGCTTTATCATCACATTTTGAAAATCAATCATGAAAGTTCAGAATGTTTTCAATCTGGCTTGGGTGCTGCACAAGACAAAGATTCAGATGTTTTCATTGATTGCAAACACAGCAAGACCCTAGGCACAAAAGGACAATTTTAATTTACTAACACTAAAGTTAGGAATAAAGAGGAAAAGAGATAACAACTTCAAAGAATTTGCATTCATTATACTACTTTCAAATTAATGGTTTGATTGCATTTTATTGGGACTGGGATGCAGTATCTGCCCCAAAACTTGCAAGCACACGTTAACTCATTGTGAAAAGAGCTGTGGGAAGACTAGGCCTGCGTCTGTCATACTCATAGTGAAGGCCTAGCACAGTATCTGGTGCATAGTTGCTGTCATCATTGTTAGGTGCTGGAGAGCCAAGTACGACTCATAGCGACCCTGTGAACAACAGATCTGAACCCTGCCTTATCCTGTGCCATCCTCACAGTCTCTGACACACTCAAACCCACAGCTGCAGACACTATGTCAACCCCCCTGGTGAAGGATCTTCCTCTCTTCCGTCCTCCCCACTCCTTTCCAAGCATGATGTCCATCTCCAAGGAATAGCCTTTCCTACCAACATCCCCTGGACTGACAAAAGAATAAACAGATATATCTTGGAGAAGGTGTGGCCAGAGTGCTCCTTAGAGGCAAGGCTGGGGAAGCTTCATCTTGTGTATGCTAGTGCAGAACCGCTTCCAAGAAATAGCTTTCAAAGGCTCATTTAAAAAATGCACATTTTCGAGCCATTGCATTTTGCACAGAAGACATATTCCTGCAGATCACACATGTGCAAGTTCAGCTTGACAAAGCTCAGTCAGCCCTCCCAGGCTGCAACTGATAAATACTTCTGAGACTTCCACATGGCATTGCCATTTTGTGATTCTTTATATAGTTTTAATATTCAAGGGTTTGCAATATTTCAAATTTTATACTTAAAGTTAAGACATCAGTAATTTCCCAAGTTCTGAAGTACTATTAAAAGGCATCCATTAAAAAAAAGCAATTAAAAAACCTAGGAAAAACCCTCCAAAATGAAAAAACAAACAAACAAACAAACCAAAAAACCCCAAAACCACCCCAGACTCCTATGGAGTATGGTTCTACTCAGACATACTCACCATAGGACAAACTGGATTAAGCTGTATCTGATTGGTAACTGACTATATTTCTGTTGTTACTGTGGACTCAGAACTGACCCATAGTTGACCCTCCAGCAGGTTTTTAGAGGCAATTAATTGCATGGAAGGAGACTGCCCACCCTTCTCCCATTGGGGCAGCTGGAATACCTCTACTCACCCTGAGGGTCCCATTTGGAGAAGCAGCCCTTGAAGATCAAGGAAGAAAGGGCCTCAACCACTCTGACCCTTTTTCCTGGGCACCAAGCACTTCCTGGCACATCAATTGTTGTTGTTGTTATGTGCTATGAGGTCCACTATGACTGACAGTGACTCTGTGAACAATGGATCTGAACGTTGTCCTGTGCTGTGCCATCCTCATCAATGCTGTTGGGTATCATCAAGTCAGAACTGAGCCATAGACGACCCTCCCCTGGGTCTTCAAAGGCAGTAAATAACACGGGTGGTGGTGGGGAGAGAACCCGTCCTTCTTTCACGGAGCAGTTCGTGGGTTCAAACCACATACCTTTACCTTGACAGCACAATTCCTTAACACTAAGCCACCAGAACGCCCTCCTCATCAAGAGGGCTCAATAAATAACTGCAATAAAATAACTTTTTTAAAAGTTGATGAAAGACCTAAATCTGAAAGCAAATTCAAGGGCTCATCCCTCCATCAGAGGCTAAACACTGGCTGCTGATGAACTGAATGTGGACCCCGCAGATGTGTTCAACGTGGTCTGTCAATTCACCAGAGTCGTCTCCCACAATCTATGTGAAAACCAGGCTGTTTTAATATACCCAGGGTCTCCCAGGCCCCAGGGGTGTTTGAGCTGTATCATCTGCCCTAAACAATGAGGAAAAATCCTGTAGAGTGCACAGTGCAATGCTCAGTGGATGAGCCTTGAGCCATTCTGGGAGAAGCAAGCACAACAAAAAAGGCTTACATGATCTCCTCAGGCCCTGCTCACTGCAGGCAGCACAAGCCCTCTCAAGCATCTTCAGCCCTTCCCCAAGGCTAACAGGCTGCCTGGGGTAACCAGCTTTAATCTCTTCCGCTCTCTGTGAGGAGACGAAGAAAAAGGTGGAAGCACAGAAAATAAGATTCGGAATAAGAACATAACACTTTTCCAAGGGCAAAAAAATGACACCATTTTTCAGTTTGGATGTTCAATAAACTAGGAAGCGAGTGTGAAGATTTTTCTAAAAAATATTAAATTGGTCTCAAAATGCTAGTTGTTCAGATATAAAAGTGGTTTGAGTGTCTGCTTCCCACAGATGTAACCCTCTAAAAGTCTTTGAGATGAACAGTGTAGGTCCTTCGGTGTCAAAGGCTGCCTCACATCCATGTACTGTCCTCAAACTGAAGAGTGCACGGTGACTTTTCCACAAATGTAACTATTCACCTTTCACTTCTTGAACCAACTGTGATGGTTTTCTTAAAAGCACACCTGGGTGGCTCCAGTGGTCTGCTTGCTTCGCTGGTCAGGGGAGTTATGGGAAGGAATGAGGAGTCTACAAAGATGCTGAGAGGGCTAAAAAGTGAGTCTGGTTGGGCCACGGGATGCAAGGTCAAGACACAAATGTTAGATGTATGCTTATGTATAAGGGAGATCCAGTGACACCATGTCAACAAGTCTGCTGCCAAATCAAAGGCATGTGGTTCAAATCTAACAACTGATCCATGAGCAATTAACAACTGAAAACCTGCCTAAGGGTCAGTGTTGAGTCAGTTCTGACTCAAAGGTGCCTAACAATAAGACAAAGCAACAGAAATGGAAATTTCTAAAATTGCCATTTACAAAAATAAGACATACTATTAAATATTTAGGAACACATTTAACAAAATTTGTCTAAGAAAATATAGTAAAAACTATAAAACAATAGTCAGAAAACCAAAATATGGTCATTTGTTAATCTTCATGAGTTAGAAGATTTAATACTGTTTAGGTATCCAATAATTTCCAACCAAAATCTCAGTGTATTTTAAAATAGAAATTGATACACAAATTCTAAAATTCATAAGTACAAAAGGACTAGAATAAAATTATTTTGAAAACAAAAAGAAGAGTAGAGGTGTTCTACTTATCTCTTTTCAAGAAAGTCAGCTGTTAGAGACCTCTCCATAGTAGTGAAGAGCAACAATGTCAGTCTGGAGACTAAGGTGCATCTGATATAAGCCATGGGCTTTGCAAGTACTTGCTATGTATCAGAGAGCTGTAAAATGGCTAGGAATGCTAGACGGAGAGTTGATGCCTTTGAGTTGTGGTGCTGGAGAAGAGTATTGAATATACCATGGACTGCCAGGAGAACAAACAAGTTTGTCCTGGAGAGGGTGAAGCCAGGCTGTTTCTTGGAGGCAAGAATTCTGAAGCTCCATCTGACATACTTTGGACATATTGCAAGGAGGGATCTGTCCTTAGAGAGAGACGTCATGCTTGGGAGGGTGGAGAGAGAGTGCAGGAGAAGAAGATCCTTGATGAGATGGATTGATTCAGTCACTGCAGTAATGGGGATAGGAGTGTTGGAGACAATAAGATTGGTAAGGTATAGAGCAGGGTTTAGCGCTGCTGTAATTAGGGTAGCTATGAGTCGCAGGCAACTCAACAACACATAACAACAACAACAACAACACAGAAACCAAGGGAGTATGTTGTGAGTGGACAAACAGACCAAGGGAACACAAATAGATCCAGAAATAGAGCTACACCTACATGGGCAACTAACATTTGAGAGGTTACAAAAGCAACTCAGTTGAGTAAGATTTGTTTTGTTTCCCACAAATGATGTTAGAGCAATTGGCTATCTGAATGTAAAATCAACCAAACAAACAACAAAATAAAACAACACCCTAAAAAGCACACACTAAAAACCTACCACTCAAAATATCATCCTATACTTCATTGTTGTGTACCACTGAGTCAGAACTGACACACAGCTGACCTTCCAGTGGGTTTTCAGAGGCAGTAAATCACACAGGAGGAGAATGACCATCTTTCTCCCACACAACAGATGATGGGTTCGAATAGTGTGCCTTTGAGATTGCAATGCAGCTTCTTCCTTATCATGAGGCTACTAGAGCTCTTTATACTTCATACACATATTTTAAAATAAAACAGCCTCAAGGAAGAAAACATAGGCAATAATTTCTGTAACATTTGCTTAGCAAAGATATTTTTAGAAACAATACCAAAAGCATAATGTATGTAAAACAGTATAAACCTGAACACACTGTACCACATTAACATGCAAAGCTACTGCTCTTTGAGAAATACTGTTAAGAGAAGGAATAGATAAGCCACAGACTGGAAGAAAATATTTGCAAGTCATAAAGAAAGGTGTACTGGTGATGCAACTGTTAAGTTCTTGGCAGCTACTCTAAAAAAGGTTGGCAATTCAAGTCCAGCCAGAGGCTTTGTGAAAAAAGACTGAGCAATTTGCTCTGATAAATGTTACAGCCTCGAAAGGTCTATGCATTTGGTCTCATGGGCCCTCCATGAGTCTAAATCAACTCCCTGGCAGCCAACAACAACAATATCTGCTCTGAAGGAATTGCAGCCATAATGAGAGTAGAAATATGACCGGCCTGCCCCTTCGAAGCGAAGATGTCATGATTCCAGCTTATTTTGGACATGTCATCAGAAAAGACCAACTGCTAGAAAAAGACATCCTGTTTGGTAAAGTAAAGGTTCCGGGAAAAGCACGGGAGCTCTCAATGAGATAAGCTGCATTAACAGCCTCAACTATGGACTCAAACCACCAATAATCATGAAGATGGCAGAGGACCAGAGGCGTTCTGCAGGCGAGCCTCAGAAGTACTGGAAGGCTTCATTCCAGACCACCACACAAAGGGTATCACAATACAGCGAACACATGGATTTTGGGTTTTCTAATGTATGGTCTTCTATTCCCACCTACTCCCTTCAACACCTATTGCCTGCTATACACCCCTTGATCTGACAGCTTATTTCTCAAGCATTGTGGGTTTCTGTGATTTCAAATTCATCAAGTGTTGCCGATTTCCTATGCTGTGATCAGTGTCTCTTGAGTTTAGGGGCCTGAAAGTCCAAATATAAAGCTCTAATGTTAGGAAACCTTATTTCAGATGGTTCTGAAGAAAAGTCCTTTCCCTTTAATTTCTGCTCCAGGTTTAACATCTTGCTGCTTGGGCATCATCTCTTCCATTTACAGCACACTGTGGTCACAATACTTCTCAGGGGAGGGTGATCTGTCCTGTATCTGGTATGGAGTGTTCTTTTTCTGGCCCAAGGGCTGACTCCAGGGGGCACTGTGTTCCACGCGCGTGCACTTCTGGAACAGACTACCTGTCTGGGTGATGGAGGACAAAGCTGGGATCCCCAATTCCTGCTCCTCTTCCTGGCTCCCCTGAACTTCTCTCTCAGGGGGGTTGTAGAGCAGGGAAAGGGGTGGGTCAAGATATTCGTGTCAAGGGCAGGGACAAAACTAAAACTGCTGGCTATTTCTACAATTGGGAAAGATATTTCATCTGCATTGTTCTGTAAAATGCTTGTATGTCAGATACTTTTCTAAATCTGAGCATTCAAATTAAGACACACTAGGAAGAAGGACTGGCCAGCCACTTCTGAAATAGCAGGCCTTTGAAAACCCTGTGTACAAAAGAACACTTAGACAAGCAGATGGAGCAATAGATGTGGAACTTTCAAGTATGGAATTAGTAAGGAGGAGGAACAGTTGTAAGCAGACACTAGTGGTTGGAACATGGAATGTGAGAACTATGAATGAGGGAAAGTTGGTTATTGTTAAGGAAGAAATGAATGCATAAATATCAACATACTAGGTATGAGATGGACCAGCATGGGACATTTTGAATCAGATGATCATATGATCTATTATACTGGAGATGAAAAGGTGAGAAAAAATGGGGATGCTTTCATAGTTAAAAAAAAGTCATTTCTAGATGTGTCTTGAAATATAATATTGTGAGCTACAGGATAATATCCATACATACACAAGGAAGTCCAGTGAATACCATTATCATTCATATACATGCACCAACAACCAGAGCCAAAGAAGAGGAAATAGATGATTTCTACCAACTTTTGCAGTCAGAGATCGACTGAACATGCAATCAAGATGAATATATAGTGATGGGTGATTAGAATCCAAAAGTTGGGAACAGAGAAGAAGGATCAGTAGTTGGAAAGCATGGAAATGAAGCTGGAGATAGGATGATGGAATTTTGCACAATCAACAATTTACTCATTGCCAATACATTTTACAAGAAATATAAATGCAGGCTATACCCATGGATTCCACCTGATGGTATGCAAAGGAATCAGATAGATTACACCTGTGGAAAGAACCGCTGGAGAAGCTCAGTATCAGCTGTAAAGACTAAGCCTGGTGTTGATTGTGGAACAGATCACCAACTACTCATATGCAAGTTTAAGCTGAAGCTAAGGAAAGTGAAATCAAGCCCACAGGAACCAAAATATGACCTTGAGTCTATCCCACCTGAATTTCAGAACCAACTCAGGAGCAGGTTTGTGGCCTTGAACATTAATGAGCAAAGACCAGATGAGTTATGGGAAGATATCAAGAATATCATCCAGGAAGAGTGAAAAAAGTTCATTGCAAAAATGGAGGAGGGAAAAAAAGACCAAAATGGATGTCAGAAGAGAATATTGCACTGCAGCACTGAGAAGCCAAAGCAAAAGGGGAAAAAAATCAAGACATTAAGGAGCTGAACAGGAGATTTCAAAAGAATGCACAACATGACAAAGTATTAAAATGAAATGAGCAAAGAGCTGGAGTCAGAAAATCAAAGAGGCCAAACTCGCTCAGCATTTCTTAAGCTCAAGGAACTGAAGAGGAAATTCAAGCCTCAAGTTGCAATACTTAATGATGCTTTGGGCAGAATATTGAGTGATCCTGCAAATATTAAAAGAATATGGAAAGAGTATACAGAGTCATTATACCAAAAAGAATTTTTGGACACAGAAGAATTTAATGAAACAACATATGAGCAAGAGCCTATGGTGATGAAGGAAGAAATTCAGACTGCTTTGAAAGAATTGGCCCCAGGAATTGATGGTATACCAATTGGCATATTTCAATTAACAGATGCTGCCCTAATGTGCTCACCAAATTGTGCCAAGAAATCTGGAGAACAACCACTTGGCCAACTGACTGGAAGAGATCGATATTTCTTCCTATCCCAAAGAAAGGTGACCCAACAGAATGTGGAAACTACAGAACAATCTCACTGATTTCACATGCAAGCAAGATTTTACTGAAGATTATCCAAAAACGACTGGAACAGCACAGCAACAGAGAGCTACCAGAAGTCCAGGCTGGGTTTAGAAGGGGCCGTGGTACTAGGGATAGTGTAGCTAATGTTAAATGGATCTTGGCTGAAAGCAAAGGAGAACTAGAAGAATGTCTATGATTATGCGAAGGCATTTGACTGTGTGAATCATAACAAACTGTGGCTAACTCTAAGAAGAATGAGAATCCCAGAACACTTGATTGTGCTAATGCGAAACCTTTACTTGGACCAAGAGGCAGTCGTCAGAGCAGAGCAAGGAAACACTGCATGGTTCAAAATTGGGAAGGGTGTACGCCAGGGCTGTATCCTGTCTCCATACCTTTTCAATCTTTATGCAGAACAGGTTATCCGGGAGGCTTGGCTCCATGAGGAGAAATATGGCATCAGGATTGGAGGACAAATCATCAACAATCTGCATTTATGCAGATGACACAGCCTAACTTGCTGAAACAGAAGAGAACCTGAAGCACTTGCTAAGGAAGGTCAGGGACTGCAGTTGTCAGTATGGACTGAGACTCAATATCAAGAAAACAAAGATTCTTACCACTGGGTCCATTGGCACCATCATAATGGATGGTGAAGAGAATGAGATTGTTCACAGTTTTTGTTTGCTTGGATCCACAGTCAACACTCTTGGCACCAGCAGCCAGGAAATGAAATGATGTATTACGATGGGAAAGTCTGCAGTTAGAGAGCTCTAAAAGTGCTGATGTGCAAAGATGTCAGTCTGAAGACTAAGGTGCGCCTGATGCATGCCATGGTCTTTGCAATCACTTGCTATGTATCTGAGAGCTGGACAATGACTAGGGATGATAGGAGGAGAATTGATGCCTTTGAGTTGTGGTGCTGGAGAAGAGTATTGAATATACCACGTACTGCTAGGAAAACAAACAGATTCATCTTGGAGAGGGTGAAGCTGGGCTGCTCCTTGGAGACAAGGATTCTGAGGCTTCGTCTGACTTACTCTGGACATGTTGCAAGGAGGGACCAGTCCTTGGAGAGGGACGTCATGCTTGGGAGGGTGGAGGGACAGTGCAGGAGAAGAAGACCCTTGATGAGATGGATTCAGTGACTGGGGTAATAACGGGGGCAAATGGTGAGATTGGCACAGGATAGGGCGGAGTTTAGAGCTGTTGTACATAGAGTCGCTATGAGTCGCTGGCAACTCGATGGCACATAACAACAATGTATGGCCTAGTGGCAAGAAGCTGCACTGCAATCCCGAACATGTGGTTCGAAGCCACAAACCCCTCCATGGGAGAAGGATGGGCAATCTCCTCCCGTGTGATTAACTGTCCCTGAGAACTTGTCAGAGGGTCAGCTATGGGTCGGTTCCAACTCAACGGTACACAACAACAGTGCACATTTAAAAGTTACTTTCATATCATTCCACAGTCTATTAAGAGCTCTGGTGGCCTAGGAGTAAGAAGTTGTGATGCCAACTTAAAGGCACACAATTCAAATCCACAGGAGAAAGATAGGCAGTCTTCTCCCAGGCAACTTACTGCATCTGAAAACCCACAGGAGGGTCAGCTAGAAGTTGGTTCTGGCTCGAGGATAAATAACAACAACAACAACAACAACACAGTCTAGTAATGGAACCCTGGTGATATAGTGAATTATGTTTCGGTCTGCTAAGCACAAAGATCAGTAGTTTGAATCCACTAATTACTCTAAGGGGGGAGGCTAAGGCAGTCTCCTCTTGCAAGGACGTGTAGCCTCAGAAACTTGATAGTCAACAAGGGTCAGAATCAACGGCGATGGCAACGAGTTTACTATTCTATTAACTGCACGATTAATTATGAAAAGTTTGATACAAGAATTACCAAAATGTAACAGAAAGAAATGAAGCAAGTGAATTCTGTTAAGAAAGCAGCAAGACATGCTTGGTCCAGGGTGACTACAAACCTTCAAATTGTAAAAAGCGCAGTATCAGTAAAGAAAGATAAAGTATGACCCAGTGAAATGAGGTCTGCCCGTCTTCTACTCTAAACAATGTCATGAAGTCAGAAAATGAAACTATTGGACAATGGCAGACACAGATCTGTGTTTGCCTGAAGACAGAGGTGACAGGAGCAAGATGTGATAAAGAGGCATGATGAAATCTGGGGGCTGAGGAATCGTGATATTCATTGCGATTGTTGGGGATTCATAGTTCCATGGACGTATCCAACTCATTGACTCTGAGTAGGAATCAGCAGGTTTTCAGGAGTGTAAATCACATGGGGAGAGACTGTCCACCTTCCTCCTGCAGAGCAACTGGTGGATTTGAACCACCTGCCTTTGGGTTGGCAGAGCTATTCCTTATGCAGTAGGCTATGAGCTCCTTATGCAGGAGACTCTCAGAGCTCCTTTCATGACCGTATCCATGTGTTAAAATGGACCACGTGTGCTGAGTGAATGTGTGGCCACTTGAGAATCGTCTTCTCGCGCGCCAGCTGCCTCCTCTATTGGGCCATCATGAGCAGCTGAGGAAAAGGCACGCTGGCCCTGCTTCTACAGCCTCAGCACTTTCACCCATTCACAGTCACTCAAACACCCTGCGCTGGTAAAAAACTCCCCCCTCTAAACCCCAATTTTATTTTTTTTTGCATAGCTTTTAAAACTTCCCATTTTAAAATTATATTTCAAAGCAACAAAAATTTACCCCTAGGCTGCGAGAAGCAGAGGGGGTAGCTTTGAAAATATAAAAAGTGTCAAACATTTAGAATGACTATAAATCAAAGCAAAGCTCTGATTCCTGACATCTCTCTGAGGAAAAATTCCAGAGGCTGCAGCACTTTAATAGCATGTGCTTTGGCTCCAGCTTTGACTGCTTCTCCCCTTAGAACAACAAAAAGAACAGTGCCAGCTCCAACAGGCAGGCTTGTTATATAATGCAGTTAATCTCGCATACTCTTCCCTCCGGGATTTGACTTGAGTTTCATAGTGGTCTATTTTATTTAGCACTGATAGTTTTATTCGTTTTGTATTAAAGAGATCTTTCCACAAAATCAGTTGCACTCTCTCCGTCATAGCTTGAGAAGGAAGACTATCTGAATGAAAAATCTGGGCGGCAGATGGACCTCAGTTACAAAGGACATCCCTGACTTCTGAAGTTCCTGTAAAGGCAGGTGTCAAGCATGCCAATTTCCTGGTTTTTCACAATTTAGCCCTTCTAGTGAAGCCCTTTTATAAAGAGAACAGAAAATAAAAGCACTTGGGAGATTTAGGCGATAATATGCAACTGACTCTTTGATAGCTCAAAAGGAACTGTGCATTTTGCATTTTTAACAAGGAGCCCTGGAGGTGTAGTGCATAACTCATTGGGCTGCTAGGTCAGAAGTTCATATCTACAAGTAACTTCAAAGGAAAAAGATAGGCAGTCTCCTCCTGTGAAGATTTACCTCAGAGACCAGAGGGAGGGTCAGTAAGAGTTGGAACCCACTTGATGACAGTGTTATATTTGGGGTTTTTCCCATTTTATTAAAGGAAATGATGATATAAAAATATAGATGGTTGTTGCTGTTAGCGGTGTCGAGTGTGACTCATGTTATTGTTGATTGCTTGCGAGCTGAGCACGACTCATAGCGACCCCATGAACAAACAAAAGGCCTGAAGCCCCTCTACAACTATCGACATTTATCAAAGTTCATAGGGTTTCCTGAGGCACGTTATTTAGGAAGATGCCACTCCTGCTTCCAAACCTCTCATAGAATGTTATTGTTTTTATATGCCATCGAGTCACTTGCGATGTATAGTGACACTATGTACAGCAGCTCTGAACTCTTCCCTGTCCTGAGCCAGTGACCCTATAAAAAGCAGTTATGAATCTTGTCCTATACTGTGCTAAACTCACAATCTCTGACACACCTGAGCCCACTGCTGCTGTCACTGTGTCAATCCACCTGGTTGAGGGTCTTCTTTCTCTCTTGTTGACCCTCCACCATTCCAAGCATGATGTCCCTCTCCAAGGAATAACCTGTCCTAGCAACATGCCCTAAATATGTGAGGCAAAGTTTAACCATATTTGCCTCCAACGAGCACGCTGACAGAACCTTCTCCAAGACATATCTGTTTCTTCTTCCAGCCATCCCTGGGGTATTTAGTACTCTTCTCAATATTGTATTTCTTCTTTCATTCTTATTTACTGCCAACTCTCAGCAGCACAGCAAGTGATAGGAAGATGGGAAGTGCAGGAATAGTGGGCATGTTTCTGACACTGCCCTCTTTCTCTGAATGCGGTCTAGGGCAATGGAGCATATGAGACTTTAAAGAGATGCACAGGATGCTTATTGATCTTCTTTGGTGGGCAGCTCTTCTACTAGGAGGGGACTGGAAATGCTTGCAGAGAATAGGTTCTCGTAACCCACCACCATTATCTTCATTGTAAACTTGGCTAAGAGCTCTGGTGGTTAGTGGGTAAGGAACTGAGATGCCAGCTGAAAGACAGCTGGTTCAAATCTACCAGCTGCTTCTGAGACGAAAACTTAGCAATCTCTACTTGTGTGAATTACAGCCTCTGAAAACCCACTGGAGGGTCAGTTATGAGTCAGTTCCTACCTGATGGCACACAAAAAAGGCAGCAAACAACCCTGGTCAGTCTCTAAATTTCCCTTTGCAGATACTGGCACATAACAGAGAACAGATGCAAGATAAGTAATTTCTTCTCCACTGTGTTACTAGAAAAGAAATCCACTTAGCTTAGTACTAGTTTCTAATAGCCTTTATTACTACAAAGACAGAGGAGAAAAGAAATATCCAAAATGGATGTCAGAAAAGACCTTGAAAATGGCACAAATGTTAAGAAACCAAAACAAAGAGAAGAGGCATTGAAGCAAAAGAGCTGAACAGAAGATTTCAAAGGGCAGCTGGAGAAGACAATGCAAAGTATTATAACAGAATGTGCAGAGACCTAGAATCGGAGACAAAAAATGAAGAACTCACCCAGCTTTTCTGAAACTAAAAGAATGAAAAACGAATTCAAGCCTAGAGTTGCCATACTTAGAGATGCTATGGACAAAATCTTGAATGATCTAGAAAGCATCAAAAGAAGATAGAGGGGAAACATAGAATCACTGTATATATAAAAAGAATTGGCCACTGTTTCAAATGACAGATGCAGCACTAGACATACTCACTATACCAAGAAAACAGGAGGATAGCTACCTGTCTGCCTGGAAGAGATCCATATTTGTTCCCATTTCCAAGAAAGGTGATCTGGCAGAATGCGGAAATTATCCAACAATATAATAAATATCACATACAAGCAAAATGCTGCTAAAGATCATTAAAAAACTACTAGAACAGTATACAGACAGAACTACCAGAAGTTCAAGCTGGATTTAGAAGACGCTGTAGCACAAGGGATATCACTGCAGGAGTCAGGCAGATCATGACTGATAGCAAAGAATACCAGAAGAATGTCTATTTATGCTTTATTGACTATTCAAAGGCATTTGATTGTATGGAACATAACAAATTATGCTAACCTTGAGAAGATACTTAATTGTGCTCATGCAAAATCTATATCAATACTAAGAGGCTTTTTGCGAGAACAGAGCAAGTGAACACTGCATAGTTTAAAACTGGGGAAAGTGTGCATCAGGGTTATATCCTTTCTCCACACTTATTCAATCTGTATGCTAAGCAAATTATTTTAAAAGCTGGACTCTATGAAGAAGAATATGGCATGGTTTGGAGGAAGACTCATCAATAACCTTCATAATACAGATGGCACACCCTTGTTTACTGAAAGTAAGGACTTGAAGAGCTTGTGTCAGAAGATTGTAGAATACAGTCTTAAATATGAGTTGTATCTCAACGTCAAGAAAACAAAAATTCCCACTACTGGATCTATAGGCAACATCATGATAGATGGAGAAGAGACGGAAACTGTCAGTGACTTCATCTTACTTGGATCTATAACCAACACTCCTAGTTCCAGCAGTCAGGAGATCTGGAGACATACTGCGTTGGGAAAGTCTGTAGTCAGGGATCTCTCCAAATTGTTGAGGAGCAAAGATGTTCGTTTAAGGACTAACATGCCCCTTATTCAGGCCATGGCCTTGTCAATCACTTGTGATGCTGCTGAAAGCTGGACAGTGAGTAAGGATGGCAGAAGAACTGAACTGTGATGTTGGAGAAGAGTACTGAACATCCCATGTACTGCAAAAAGAACAGATATGCCTTGGAGAAGGTGCAACCAGAGTGCTACTTGGAGGCAAAGATGACTAAACTTCACCTCACATACTTTTAAGCATGTTGCTAGGAAAGGCTGTTCCTTGGAGAAGGACACCATGCTTGGGAAGGTGGAGGAATAGCAAGACAGTGAAATACCCTTGACCAAGTGGATTGACACAGTGACTGCAGCAATGGGCTCAAGTGTGTCAGATGTGAGGATGGCACAGGATAGGACAGAGCTCAGGTCTCTTGTTCATAGAGTCACTATGAGTTGTACTCAACTCAATGGCACCTAACAACAATAATAATAATAACCTCTATTAAAGGCCTAGTGGTAAGAAGCTGTGCTGCAATCACAGATGTATACAGTTTGAAGCACCAGCTGCTCTGCTGGAGAATGGGAAATCTCCACCCATGCAATTTATTGCTTCTGAAAACCTGCTGGAGGGTCAGCTGCGGATCAGTTCCAACTCTGTGGCACATGACAACAACTGCATCTCTATCAGAGTTCTGATATGAATGTATTCCTTCCATGTATACCTTTAAAACCAGGGGGAAATAAAGGAAACACTTTCATTTTTCCATTCATCACCATGTGACAAGAATTACTACCATCTTCTTTTCAGAAAGCAGGTATGAGTGTTAGGAGAAGCACTTGCCCAAAATTACTCTGAAATAAGAATTCTGACCTGTGTAATCCCTTGCTGTGAGTCTGCATTTCTACCTCATTTATTCCAAATCAGAGTCTACATTTTAACAAAATTCCCCAACAGATGCTTTTAGGTCCTCAGGTGATCCACCTAAACTGAAAATCTTACTGAAATGTACATTCTGATTCTATACATCTGGGATGGAAACCCAAATTTTCAGCTAGAGGTCAAACGGCAATGGACCAGTTCAAAGTCTTGTTTTGAGCCCAGGTCTGCCTGGCTACAGAATCTGTTCCCTTCCAGATGGCTACGCACAGCCAAGTCTCTGATGAATATGACATTGTTTTCTAACCTAAAAGAACACACACACACAAAAGATTCTCCTACTTCCTAACCACAGACTTGAACATATGCATGAAACACTGCCTGAGGGTGATGAATGAAACGACATTTTAATATGTTCCTTATATGTGCCAGGCACGAAGTGAGCTGTCTTGGTAGATGGTTAGAGATAAAGTCAATCTTTGTCAAGAAATTATCAGTTGCTAGCAACATGATCTCCTTTAGCTATGGCCACCACATTGACACTTCAGTGGGGACACTGATTTGGCAGTGGGGTTGGGGATGAGGAGGCTATAAATCCAGAACACATTGTGAATGAAATTCCCTGAAGTCGTTCAGCCACCCTCCTTAGCCTTAATGTCCCCATAGTCCCTTCCTACTTTGCATTGCTGATGGACATTTCACATAAGAGATAAAGAACTCTGCTCACATTATAACTTTGAAAACTATCAAAGTGTTAAGTGAATAAAATGTATTTTAAAGGGCTGGACTCGCTCAGCATTTCTTAAGCTCAAGGAACTGAAGACCAGACTCAAACCTAGAGTTGCTGTAATCAAGGATGCTTTCGGCAGAATATTAAATGATACAGGAAGTATTAAAAGAAGATGGAAGGAATATACTGAGTCATTATATAGAAAGGAATTGGCAGATACAGAGGAATTTAAAGAAATAACATATGAGCAAGAGCCTATGGTGATGAAGGAAGAAGTTCAAGCTGCTTTGAAGGAAACAGCAAAAAATAAGGCCCCAGGAATAGATGGTATACCAATTGAAGTATTCCAGATAACAGATGTTGCCCTGGATGTGCTCACCAAGTTGTGCCAAGAAATCTGGAGAACAACCACTTGGCCAACTGACTGGAAGAGATCTATATTTGTTCCCATTCCAAAGAAAGGTGACCCAACTGAGTGTGGAAACTACAGAACAATCTCACTGATTTCACATGCAAGCAAGATTTTGCTGAAGATCATCCAAAAACGATTAGAACAGCACATCAGCAGAGAACTGCCAAAAGTCCAGGCTGGGCTTAGAAGGGGTCGTGGTACTAGGGATATTGTTGCTGATGTTAGATGGATCTTGGCTGAAAGCAGAGAATACCAGAAGAATGTCTATCTGTGTTTCATTGATTATGCAAAGGCATTTGACTGTGTGGATCATAACAAACTGTGGCTGACTCTGAGAAGAATGGGAATCCCAGAACATTTAATTGTGCTAATATGAAACCTATACTTGGACCAAGAGGCAGTAGTCAGAACAGAGCAGGGTAACACTGCATGGTTCAAAATTGGGAAGGGTGTACGCCAGGGATGCATCCTGTCTCCATACCTTTTCAACATGTATGCAGAGCAGATTATCCAAGAGGCTGGGCTCTATGAGGAGAATTGTGGCATCAGTATTGGTGGAAGGTCTATTAACAATCTCCGTTATGCAGATGACACAACCCTACTTGCTGAAACTGAGGAGGACCTCATGCACTTGCTGCGAAGGGTCAAGGACTGCAGCCTTCAGTATGAACTGAGGGTCAATGTCAAGAAGACAAAGATTCTCAGCACTGGACCAATTGGCAGCGTCAGGATGGATGACGAAGAGATTGAGATTGTTCACAGCTTCAGTTTGCTCGGCTCCACAGTCAACACTCTTGGCACCAGCAGTCAGGAAATCAAAAAGCGTATCACAATGAGAAAGTCTGCTGTTAGGGACCTCTCTAAAGTACTCAGGAGCAGCAGTGTCTCTCTGGAGACTAAGGTGTGCCTGATACAGGCCATGGTCTTTGCAATCGCTTGTTATGCATCAGAGAGTTGGACAATGACTAGGGAGGATAGAAGGAGAATTGATGCCTTTGAGCTGTGGTGCTGGAGAAGGGTACTGAATGTACCCTGGACTGCCAGGAAAACAAACAGATTTATCTTGGAGAGTATTAAACCAAGCTACTCCTTGGAGGCAAGGATTCTGGGGCTTCGTCTGACATACTTTGGACATGTTGCCAGGAGGGACGGGTCCTTGGAGAGGGACATCGTGCTTGGGAGGGTTGAGGGACAACGTAGGAGGGGAAGACCCTCTATGAGATGGATTGATTCGGTGACTGGGGTAATCGGGATGGGTGTGTCAGAGGCAGTGTGGTTGGCGCAGGATAGAGCAGGGTTTAGGGCTGTTGTGCATAGGGTCGCTATGAGTCGGAAACGACTTGACGGCACATAACAACAACAACAACAAGGCTCGTATAGTTAATTGTATACAGATCCTACTCCACATTCTAGACTATGAGTTCTTTGCTTCGAAGCAGGGCTGGGATCTGATTCACCTTTATTTTTCACAGTGGAGCCCGTTGCTTGCACCTAAGAATTATGCACTTTTCCCATGATTCATTTGTTTGTTCTTTTGGTAGCCCATGGGATACTCAGCACTTTTTTCCAAAACTATACCTCAAAGGTATCCATTCTTGTTCGGTCACCCTTTTCTAGATGCAGATCAAGTAACTAAAAAGACCATGACTTGGATCAGTAAAAAGTCTGTGACCTATAAATTTTAACCTAAAAAGAAGAGTCAGATGAAGCAAGGAAAAGAATGAAGGCATTTTCAAATCTACTTTGCTGTTCTGGCAGTGGTCTTCAGTAGCCACTTTTATGTCTCTTTATATTACCAGATCTAGAGGAGACACCACCATCTTCTGGGAAATTATCCTACTGTGATAGCAGCGTGCTGCAAAGGGAAGAGCAGAGGCACTAAATCACAAGAAGTCAGTCCTGGAACAGAAGCTCATGAGCAAAGGACTTTTCCTCAGAACTTTCTGTGACAGAAATCCTTCCCTAAATCCAGTATCTGGAATTTTGACTTAGAGACTCCTAAACTCAAGAGAGACCAGTAGCAGCAGTGAGAGAGTCTGGCAGCAGCACAAGACACTAGGCATCACAGAAGGGAACTAAGACCTAAGTCTCAGTATCAAGGGTTGAATAGGGGGAGGGAAGTGTTGAACAAGGCAGGTGGGAGTGGAAGGAGATGCTAGTGGAGTAGGGAAAGGTATGGGTCAAGACACACATGCGGGGGGAGGGGGTCAACACAGAATCTATTGGTTACTATTGGTTTCTTCTATAATGGGGAAGTGTCTTTAATCTGTTCCTTTCTGTAAACTGCTTGTCTGTTAGATACTGTTCTTAAATTGAGCATTCAAATTAAGGCAGACTAGGGAGAAGGATTGGCCATCCACTTCCGAAATGACAGGCCTTCGAAAACCTTATGTACAACAGAGCACAACAGAACTCACCCGCAGATATGACAACTGAGACTGAGCCTTCAAACAGGGAAACACAAAGGAAAAACAGTTGTAAGCAGACACTAGTGATTGGAATGTGGAATGGGAGAAGCGTGAATGGAGAAAAACTGGACGCTGTCAAGAAAGAATGGAACACATAAATATTGACATACTACATATTAACTAAATGAGATAGATTGCCATGGAACATTTTAAATCAATCACATGATCTACTATGCCGGAGAGGAAAAGGTGAGAAAAAATACGGTCTCTTTCAAAGCTAAAAAAGCCATTTTGAGATCCATCTTGAAATATAACATTGTGAGGGACATGATAATATTCATATGCATACAAAGAATTTTAGTGAACACCACTATCATTCAAATATGTTTGTTGTTGTTGTTGTTTAATGCCGTCGAGT
>NW_006399981.1:1132188-1138594 GCF_000299155.1 Elephantulus edwardii
CTTGATTTAGTCGGGAAGCTCCAGCCAACAGTGTCCACCATGGGTGCCCATTACCATGATTGGCACATCATTTTCACAGGCTTCAGCATCACAGCAACCACGAGTTACCTCTGTACAGCAACGCACAGACCAGTGCTATACCACCTAGAAGAATGTTTGACAGGAAGACAATTTGAACCCGGCCCAAGGGCCGCAGGAACAACATGGCCACTTCTTTCCCAGCTGCCTTGGGCTTAAGGCCGCCTCCTGGTTCAAACCCTAGGCCCAGGCTGGCTAGCCTTACTCCAGGGACAGAGCAAACCTGCACGTCAAACACATTCCCGGAAAAGCAATCCACTCCAAAGCTTGCCACGATTCCTGCACTCCCCACCACCACGCTCCTGCCTTCTGGCAAAGGAGAGCTTCCCACAAGCCTGTGAAGGCGCCAGCTAAACCAGGAACAACATGGCCGCTTCCTTCCCGGCTTCCTTCGGCTTAAGGCCGCCTCCTGGTTCATTCAAATATAAGCACCAACAACTAGAGCCAAAGAGAACGAAATATTTTTACCAACTTTTACAGTCAGAAATCAATGAATAAGCAATCAAGATGGATTAGTAATAAATGACTGGAATGCAAAAGTTGGGAACAGGGAAGAAGGATCAGCAGTTGAAAAACATGGACTTGGAAACAGAAATGAGGCTGGAGATAGATTGATAAAATTCTATATAGTTGATGATTTACTTGTTGCAAATACCTTTTAAAAGAAACAAACACAGACTATGCACATGGATTTCACCTGATGGTATGCACAGGAATCAGACTGATTGCACCTGTGGAAGAAATTGTTGGAAAAGCTCAATATCAGCTGGGAAAACTAAACCAGGTGACGATAGTGGAACAGACCATCAAATAATCATATGCAAGTCCAAACTAAAATGAAAAAAAGGTTAAATCAAATCCACAGGAACCAAAACTTGACCTTGAGTCTATTCCACCTGGATTTCAAAACCATCTCAAAAACAAGTTTGAGGCAGTGGACACGAATGAAAATAGATGACCTGTGGGAGGATATCAGTCAGGAAGAATGCAAAAGATCATTACAAAGCCAAAGGAGGAAGGGAAGACTAAGATGGAAATCAGAAGAGACTCTGAATATTGTATTAGAGCACAAAGAAGCCAACGCAAAGGGAAGAAATCAAGAAGTTAAGGAGCTGAACAGAAAATTTCAAAGGACAGTATGGGAAAACAGCAAGGTATTACAATGAAATGTGCAAAGAGCTGGAGTCAGAAAATCAAAAGAGCCAAACTTTTTGGCATTTCTTAAGCTGAAGGAGCTGAAGAACAAATTCAAGCCTCAATTTGCAATACATAAGGATGCTATAGGAAGAATATTAAATGATCCAGGAAGCATTAAAAGAAGATGGAAGGAGTATACGGAGTCACTGTATGAAAAAGAATTGGCTGACACAGAAGAACTTCATAAAACAACATATAATCAAGAAGCAATGGTCATGAGGGAGGAAATTAAAGCTGCTTTGAAGGAATTGGCAAAAAACAAGACTCCAAGAATTCACACCACACCAACTGACATATTTCAACAAACAGATGTTTCCTTGGACATGCTCACCAGGTTGTGAGAAGAAGTCTGGAGGACAACTACCTGGCCAACTGACTGGAAGAGATTCATATTTATTTCTATCCCCAAAAGAGGTGATCTGATACACAGATAAAATTATTGAACAATGTCTCTATTATCACACACAAGCAAAATCCTGGTGAAGATTATTCTAAAACTACTGGAACAGTACATTAACAGAAAACTACCAAAATACAAGCTGTGTCTAGAAGAGGCCGTGACAATAAACACATTATTGCCAAAGTCAGATCTTTGCTGAAATCAGAGTACCATAGGAATGTCTATCCGTGCTTCATTGCCTATGCTAAGGCATTTCACTGTGTGGACTACAAGTTGTGGATAACTATGAGAAAAATGGGTATCTGAGGACACTTGATTATGCTGACGTGAAATCTATGCTTAGACCAGAAGACTGTCATAAGAATTGAGCAAGGAAACACAGCATGGTTCAAAATTAGGAAATGAGTGCATCAAGAATGTGTTCTGTCTCCCTACTTTTTAAGTTTGTATGCAGAACAGATTATTCAGGAGGCTAGACTTTATGAGGAGGAGTGTGGCATCAGGATTGGAGGAAGAATCGTCAACAACCTGTGTTATGTAGATGATACAACCTTGCTTGTTGAACTGAGGAGGACCTGAATCATTTGGTGCAGAAGGTCAAGGATGGCAGTGTTCAATACAGACTGAAGCTCAGCATCAAGAAGAAAAAGATTCTCACCATTGGGCCAATTGGCAGCACCTTGATGGATGGAGAAGAGATTGGGGTTGATAACAATTTCAGCTTGCGTGGCTCCCCAATCAACCCTCTTGAGACCAGAAGCCAGGAAAGCAAAGGATGAACTGCATTGGGGAAATCTTCTGTCAAGGACCTCTTCAAAGTGCTAAAGAGCAGTGATGTCATTCTGGAGACTAAGGTGTGCCTTGGAGAGAGTGAAATCAAGTTTCTCCTTGGAGGCAAGGATTTTGAAACTCCATCTCGCATACTATGGACACATGGCCAGGAAGAACTAGTCCTTGGAGAGGAACATCATGCTTGGAAGGGTGGAGGGACAGCACAGGAGAGGAAGACCCCAGATGACATGGAGACATGGATTGACATGGCAACTGGGACAGTGAGATTAACTGTGTCAGAGTCAGTGAGACTGGCTCAGGATAGGACAGGGTTCAGAAATGTTGGACATAAGGTTGCTATAAGTCACAGGTGACTCAACAGCACACAAGAGCATATCACCAAACAGAAAGACCCTATATTTGAACAAGAGTAATATGCACACTTGCAAAGTAAAAAAACACTTTAAATATATTGATTCTTTAGTTAATTCTTAGTATTGGAATAGGTGAAGAGAAATGCAATCTGAAATGAACAGACATCAGGTATTACGTGCATTGCAATAAACAATCTGGAACAGAATATACACTACAGATTTCATAAGACAGAAAAGAAAAGAGGAGGGGGGGAACCCTCAGAGAAGGTAGATGAACATACAACAAGAGTTTGCTTAAACATTGTAAAAAGCTAATCCCAACAATGAAGGGTAATTAATGTTTATTAATGATTTCTGGGTCATCTTCTTTTGATGCTTTTTCAGTCATTTAATACATTACCCATAGCATCTTTCAACATTGCAACATAAGGACTAAATTTGTTTTTCAGTTCTTCCAGCTTGAGAAATGCAGAACAAATTCTTCCCTTTTTATTCTCCAATTCCAGCTCTCTGCACATTCCATTACAATACTTTGCTTTGTCTTCCCAAGATGCCCTTTGAAACCGGTCTGTTCAGGTCTTTCACTTCAACATGTTTTCCTTAAGTTTTAGCTTCCTGATATTCCAATCTAAAGATTCTCCTCTATTTTTTGTAATGACCTTTTTGCTTTCTTCACGGATGATATCTTTGATATCTATCATCCTGCAACTCATCTTGTCTTCTATCATTGCTGTTCAATGCCTCAAACCTATTTTTAAGACTATCATGAAATTCCAATATGGAATTGATTCAAGATCATATCTTGGTTCCTGTAGACTTATTTTCATTTTCTTCAGCCTCAATTTGAACTTGGATATGAGTAATTGATGATCTGACTGACAGTCTGCCCCTGGCCTAGATTTGACTGCTGATATTTAGCTTCTCCAATGATTTCTTCCACAAATGTAGGTAATCTGATTCCTTTGCAGCCCTATTGGATGAAATCCACATGTAAAGTCATCTTTTGTGTCTTTTAGAAAAAGTATTTGCAATGAATAAGTCATTGTAAATACAATATTCAATCATTCTATTTCCAGCCTCATTTCTATCACCAACCACAGATTTTCCAACTACTGTTCCTTCTTCATTGTTTCCTACTTTTACATTCCAGTCACCAATTATCATTAGTGCATCCTGACTGAATGTTTGGTCAATTTCAGACTACAAAATTTGGTAAAAATTCTCAATTCCTTCCTCTTTGGGACTAGATGTAGGAACATATACTTGAATAATAGTTATGTTAAGAGGTCTTCTCTATATGTATATAGATATTATCCTATCACTCACAACATTGTTTCTCTGGATAAAAATTTAAATTTATTTTTTTACTATGAAGGCAACACTGTTCTTCTGTTTTTTCATTCCCTGCATAGTATATCATATGATTATATGATTCAAAGTGGCCATAGCTGTTCCATTGCATCTCACTAATGCCTAGTATTTCAATATTCATGCATTCCATTGCACTTTTAACAATATCCAATTTTCCAATATTCAATGTACAAACATTCCATGTACCAGTTGTTAAATGATGTTTGTTATTTAATTTTCCATATTTCAACTAACTTCCAATCTGGGCCCTACCACTACACTACTATAAATATCATGTTTGTTTAGTATTCATGGGGTTTTCAAAAGCTTTTTATTTAGAAAATAGATGGCCCATCCTGCTTCCTTGTCTGTCTCAATCAGGGAGCTCCAACAAGATCCGTACACTATGGGCAACACTTTAAGAATCTGACATACCAGAAGCAAAGATTTCAGCATCACAGCAACCTCCAAGTAATTTCAGTACAGCAAACCGACAGACAAGTGCTATACTACATAGAACAATGTTCTTTCTAAACAAGATTAATAGCAGGCCCAAGGGCCCAACTGAATTTTAAATACCAAAGCATCAAAAGAAAATCTGACTCAAAATGCCCCATGCTAGTCCATTTCATCTCACCAATGCCTAGTGTGTCAATATTTATGTGTTCCATTTCTTTCTTAACAATATCTAATTTTCCTACATTCATGGTTTTCACATTCCGTGTTCCAATCTCTAGTGTCTGCTTACAACTGTTCCTTTCCTTTGTATTTCCATACTTGAAAGCTCTACCTCAGTTCCCCTTTTTGTTGTCTACTTGTGTTTTATTGTACATAGGGTTTTCAGAGTCCTGCTAATTCAGAAGTGGATAGCCAATCCTTCTTCCTAGTCTGTCTTAATCTCAATGTTCAAATTTAAAGAAGTATCTGACAGACAAGCATTTTACAGGAAAGTGAAAGATATATCTTATTATGGGGTGAACCATTAGTTACAGCATGGGGCATTTTGAGTCAGATAATCATATGATATATTACTCTGGAGATGAAAAGGTGAGAAAAAATGGGGTTGCTTTCATAGTTAAAAAAGTCATTTCTAGTTCCGTCTTGAAGTACTATATTGTGAGTGACAGAATAATATCCATACACATACAAGGAACTCTAGTGAAGACCACTATCATTCAGATATATGCACCAACAACCAGAGCCAAAAAAGAGGAAATAGATGATTTCTACCAACTTTTATATTCCGAGATCAATCGAACGCACAATCAAGATGAAATTATAATAATGGGTGACTGGAATGCAAAAGTTGGGAACAGAGAACAAGAACCAGTAGTTGGAAAACATGGACTTGGTGACAGAAATAAAGCTGGAGATAGAATGATTGAATTTTGCACAATCAATGATTTATTCATTGCAAATAGATTTTATAAGAAACACAAATGCAGGTTATACACATGGCTCTTACCAGATGGTATACATAGGAATCTGAGTGATTACATTTGTGAAAAGAACTGCTGGACAAGCTCAATATCAGCTGTGAAAACCAGGCCAGGGGCTGACTGTGGAACAGACCACCAACTTCTCATATGCAAGTTCAAACTGAAGCTGAGAAAAATTAAACCGAATCCACAGGAACCAAAATATGACGTTGAGTTTATCCCACCTGAATTTCAGAACCATCTCAGGAACTGGTTTGAGACCTTGAACACTAATGAGTGAAGACTAGGCGAGTTGTGGGAGGATGTCAAGGGTATCATCCAGGAAGAGTGCAAATGGTCATTGCAAAGACAGAAGAGGAAGAAAAGACCAAAAAGGATGTCAGAAGAAACTCTGAATATTGCATTGGAGCACAGAGAAGCCAAAGCAGAAGGAAGAATTCAAGATACTAAAGAGCTGAACAGAAGATTCCAAAAGGCAGCGCGGGATGACAAAGCAAAACATTATGATGAAATGTGCAAGGAGTTGGAGTTAGAAAATAAAAATGGCTGAACTCGTTCAGCATTTCTGAAGCTCAAGGAACTGAAGAACAAATTCAAACCTTGAGTTTCTATAATCAAGGATGCTTTAGGCAGAATATTAAACGATCCAGGAAGTATTAAAAGAAGATGGAAAAAATACACTGAGTCACTGTATTGAAAGCAATTGGCAGATGCACAAGAATTTAATGAAATAACACAAGAGCAAGAGCTTATGGTGATGAAGGGAAAAGTTCGAGCTGCTTTGAAGGAAACAGCAA
>NW_006399981.1:1139584-1153042 GCF_000299155.1 Elephantulus edwardii
GAGTTGGCCAATGACTAGGGAGGATAGAAGGAGAATTGATGCCTTTGAGCTGTGGTGCTGGAGAAGAGTATTGAGTGTACCATGGACTGCTAGGAAAACAAACAGATTCATCCTGTAGAGGGTTAAACTGAGCTTCTTCTTGGAGGAAGATATGAGTGACCTCTATTCAGTGACTGGGGTAATCAGGGTGGGTGCGTTGGAGACAGTGCGACTGACACAAGATAGAGCACAGTTTAGGGCTGTTGTACCTAGGGTCACTATGAGTCGCAAGCAATTTGACAGCAGATAACAAAAACAACAAAGGAAAATGGAGGGATTACACAGAGTTACTGTACCAGAAAGAATTGATTGACACTGAGAAATTTCAGGAAGTACCATATGAACAGGAGTCAATGGTAATGAAAGAGGAAGTGAAAACTACATTGAAGGCATTGGCAAAAAATAAGGCCCCAGGAATCGATGTGATCCAATTGACTTGTTTCAATCAACAGATGCAGCCTTGGATGCACTCACTGATCTATGTCAGGAAATTTGGAGGGTGGCTGTCTGGCTAATGGATTGAAAGAGGTCTATATTTGTTCCTATTCCCAAGAAGGGTGATCCAGATAAATGTGGAAATTATCAAACAATAACATAGATATAACATGCTAGCAAAATACTGCTGAAGATCATTCAAAAATGGCTGGAACAGTACATAGGGAATTGCCAAAAGTTTAAGCAGGATTTAGAAGAGGCCATGGAACCAGGGATATCATTGCTGATGTGAGATGGATCCTGGCTAAAAGTAAGGAATACCAGAAGAATTTCTATTTGTGCTTTATTGACCATGTAAAGGCATTTGACTGTTTAGATCATGACAAGTTGTGGCTGACAATGAGAAGAATGGGAATTCCAGAGCACTTCATTGTGTTTGTGAGGAACCTATAACTGGATCAGAGCAGCAGAGCACTGCATGGTTTGTAAGTGGGAAGGGAGTTCATCAGCTATGTATTGTGTATCCATACTTGTTTAATCTATATGCTGAGAAAATTATCTGAGAAGCTATGAAAAAAAGCCTCTATGAAGAGGAGTGCGGCATCAGGATTGGAGAGAGACTTTTCAATAACCTGCATCATGCAGATGACACAACCTTGAAAGTGAGGAGGATTTCAAGCACTTGTTGCAGAAGATCAAGGAATGCAGCCTTCAGTATGGATTATTGCGTCTCAATATCAAGAAAACAAAGATTCTTACCACTGGACCAATAGGTCATGTCATGATGGATAGAGAGAAGACTGAGACTGTCAACAGCTTCATCTTGCTTGGATCCACAATTAACACCCTTGGTACCAGCAATCAGGAAATAAGGAGATGCATTGCAGTGGGAAAACGTGCAGTTAGGGATATTTCCAAATTATTGAGGAGTAATGACATCAGTTTGAGAACTAAAGTGCATCTGATTCAGGCCATGGTCTTTCCAATTACTAGCTATGCATCTGAGACCTGGATAATGAATAAGGATGATAGAAAAAGAATTGATGCCTTTGAACTGTGGTGTTGGAAAGGAGCACTCAACATTCTATGGACGGCCAACAAAACGAATAGATATGTCTTGGAGAGAGTGCAGCCAGAGTGCTCTTCGGAGGCAAGAATGATGAGGCTTCACCTAACATACTTTGGACATATTGCTAGGAGGTGCTATTCTTTGGAAAAGGACATGATGTTCAGAAGAGCAGAGGGTCAGCGAAGGAGAGTAAGGCCCTCAACCAGGCGAATTGATGGAGTGACTGCAATAGCCTCTTGTATGTCAGGAAGTGTGAGGATGGATCAGGATAGGACTGGTTTCAGATCTTTTGTTCATGAGGTTGCTATGAGTCATGCTTGACTCGATGGCACTTAATAACAACAACAATGATTTCAGAGAAAACTAATGTGATTTGCAAACTTTCACCTTTCACTCAAATAAAAGCTTGTGAGCATTCAAAAAAAGAAAAAGACATTTGTTCTTGTTAATGACAAAGGCAATTCTGTCAAAAGGCTATCATATAAAACTTTCTATGGTCAAGGGCTTTGAATATTTGAATGAGGCATTGCAGAAGACAAGATGAATTAAAAGAAAGTATCTAGCTAATGAGAATGTGTGAAACACAATATGGATGAAGGATAATGTGAAGCACAATGTATACAAACCTTGTAAGCAAACCAATATAAAATGTTGTTGTTATATGCCATGGAGTCGCTTGTGACTCATAGAGACCCTAGGAGGGTACAACAGCCCTAACCTCTGCTTTATCTTGCCAATCACACTGTCTCTGATACACCCATCCTGATTAACCAAGTCACTGAATCAATCCACCTCATAGAGGGTCTTCAGCATGTAGTACAGTAATTAGATGAGTGTCAATGAATCCCTTGGTTTGAAGAGAAGGTTAGAATGCAACAATTTTATGCTTAACTAGTTTCTTTCACATTGGAACTGACTCACAGGTGATCTTCCAGCAGGTTTTTAGAGGCTCTAAATTACACAGGAGGAGTTTGCCCATCTTTCTTCCATGGAGAGGCTGGTGGTTTCAAACTGCCTGTCTTTAGGTTGGCAATACAACTCCTTAACTACTAGGCCACCTTGTTGCTCTGTTATGTGCCATCAAGTCAACTATGACTCATATCGACCATCTGAACAAGTCTGAACACTGCCCTATCTGTCACACTTGAGCCCACTGTTACAGTCCCTGGGCCAACTGATCACATTGAGGATCTTCTCCCTCCATTGACACTCCACTTGTCTGAGCACAATATTTTTTTCCAAGAACTGGCCTCTCCTATCAACATGCCCAAAGTCTGTGAGACACTACTACAACTAGTTCAAATACAATTCCAGAAACTGTGCAGATGCATAGAGACACCTATTTATTACTTGGCTGAACCCAGAACCAATGCAGAAAGAAAATATCTGTAGAGAAGAATGCTTCCCTAACTCATTTTATAGCTTAAAGACCCTGAATGGACTCTGATCAAATAATTTTTGGATTTGGGTACTTTTAACAAATAATAGCACCACTATTACACCACCACCACCACACACACAAAAAACCAACCAACCAAACAAAAAAATTAAAAAAAAAACCAAAAAAACCAACAACCCACACAAACCCTAACTTACTTACATGGCTGATTTAAAACAAACCTTAAGTAAATGTTTCCTGGGTGGTACAAACAGTTAATGAGTTCAGCTTATTAGAAAATTCATAGAAAGGTTAGATGTTCTAGTCTGCTTAGAAGTACCTTGGAAGAAAGAGCTGGCTCACCTATTTCTAAAACATCTATCGCTGAAAACCCTATGAAATATGGTTATACTCTAACATACGTAGGGTCACATGAGTTTGGATCCATGACAACCCTATAATTGATTTAATGTTGACTAATTGAAAAAAAATGTTAATGTTAAATAAGCAAAAAGATGGGGGTGAGTCCATTGAGATTCCTTCTTACCTTTCCTGCCTCTGTGACATCCCTCATTTTATCTAGTTGTAGTTCTGCTTTCTGTCAGTGTCCCATTAACCATATCAGATGGATAGAAGATACAGACACTACACTATCATTTCAAATTTGGTAAATGTATTCTATGACCAACAGCGTGTCTACAGTAATATCACTGAGCAGAAGGCTGGGTTTTAGCTGCAGCTATGTCATGTTGTTGTTGTTATGTGCTGTCGAGTCGCTTGCGACTCATAGCGACCCTGTGTACAACAGCCCTAAACTGTCTGTCCTGTGCCAATCGCACTGTCTCTGACACTCCCATCCTGATTAACCCAATCACTGAATCAATCCACCTCATAGAGGGCCTTCCCCTCCTGCGCTGTCCCTCCACACTCCCAACCATGATGTCACTCTCCAAGGACCAGTCCCTCCTTACAACATGTCCAAAACATGTTAGATGGAGCCTCAGAATCCTTGCCTCCAAGGAGCCACACAGTTTAACCCTTTCCAGGATGAATCTGTTTGTTTTCCTAGCAGTCCATGGTACACTCAATACTCTTCTCCAGCACCACAGCTCAAAGGCATCAATTCTCCTTCTATCCTCCCTAGTCATTGGCCAACTCTCTGATACATAACAAGTGATTGCAAAGACCATGGCCTGTATCAGACACACCTTAGTCTCCGGAGAGACACCATTGCTCTTCAGTACTTTGGAGAGGTCCCTAACAGCAGACTTTCCCATGGCAATGAGCCTTTTAATTTCCTGGCTACTGGTGCCAAGAGTGTTGACTGTGGAGCCAAGCAAACTACAGTTGTGAACAATCTCAATCTCTTCACCATCCATCCTGATGCTGCCAACTGGTCCAGTGGTAAGAATCTTTGTCTTCTTGACATTGAGCCTCAATCCATATTGAAGGCTACAGCTATGTCATAACATCGTAAAATATACTTCACATTAAAACAATAGTTCTGTAAGTAATCTGAATTCTGATAAATGTACACTTCAATGTCATTTTTTTAAATATCTTTCCATAGTAACAAAGCATATCCCTTTAAAAAGGAAGGGGGGGGGAAATTCCCATGCAAAACAACAACAAATTGCATGCGGTATTCTTTTAGCCTACTTACTGGGAGCATTTCTTCTGTGTGTGTTCCAAAGTGCAAAGAACCACTTTTATGGTTAGAAAACTGAAGTGCTATCAAACGTACAAAATCATAGGGATGGAAAACAAAACAGCTTATCTACTTATGCCCCATCTGCTTTTTGTTTTATGCTTTTCACAATCAATTTCTGGAAGCATTTGAAAGTATGCTGAGATGCTTAAAATTAGACTCAGAATGTGTTATAAAAGTGACCTGGAGGTGACAGTAAGCCATCATAAATTCTGAATAAAAACTCATAAACTCAAAGAAAAGTTTCCAGGGAAAAAAATATCAATGTAAGGTTGTCATGGATTTCATGATATCCTCCCCAAAATATGTATCAGCTTCACTGGGACATGATTCACAGTGGCTTGGCTTTTATGCAAGGTTGTAATTTGGCAGTAATGAAATGACATAATCACACCTCATGATGCAATCTGATGTGATCAAACAGATGAAAAGATAATAGAATAGGAAGTAACAACCTCACTCAGGTCACAGCCATGAACTGATGTAAGAAACTTTCTCTGGTGGGTGATCTGTAAAGAACCCAATAGAGGAGGGACCTGGGTGTTGTCAAGGAGACCCTAAAGTAATACACATGCATTGGACCTGAGGTCCCTGTGCTAAGAACCTGCTAGAACCAGAGAAAAACTGATGCAAAGACACATGGATTTTTCCATAGAATGCTGGGCCCACATTTGCTTAAAAAAGACAAGTCCTTCTTCTCAAACTGTGAACTAATAGTGGGGGGGAAAGGCTTTTCCTGTAGTTGGCAACCTGAATTTAGACTTCCAGCTTTCTAAAATGTGAGAATATAAATTTGTTTGTTAAAACCATCTAATTGAAGTATTTGTGTTACAGCAGCACTAAATAGCTAAAACAAAGGTCTTACAAATGAAAACATAATAGATGCCAAACTGGATCCAATGCTTTGGATCCATTTACTGGAGAAATGCCATCTATTTCATTATTTTGTCAGTTTGGGTCACTGTGTTCTCCACAACTCTTCATTTGCACTGCAGAAAGCAGTTGCTCCCAAGCTGCTTTTACTGTGGACTTTTTGTTGTTTGAGAAGTTCCCACTTTTGCAGCTGGGTTTTTATGATGGGAGGTCCTTTTAGCACAGCCTCTATAGACTGCTCCATTCCAACAGCCCAACTTGATTCTCCTCTAGCTATTCCCTCCTCCACACCCTACATTCATGTCCTACTCCTGGACACTCCCTGGATCCTCAACACAAGCATTATTTTCACTTTCTGCATGAACCACATGGTTGAACACAAAGATCGTACTTTTTTAAAAAGTTAGGAGATTAGAGTAGCAATACTTCAAAGGAATAAAGTATATGCTTGAACGGAAGGGGTACTATAATAAATGAATACACTTTGGTGGAAATAAATTGGTGGCAGAGAATTCTTTAAAATATTTTAAAAAGAAGCAGTTTTCTACCTACATTGAACCAACAAATTAATGGAAATCTATCTTCAGCAGAAGTAATTAAAAACTGAAATCAATCTCTCTCTCTCTCTCTCATCACCTAACTATCTACCTACCTACCTACCTACCTAGTCTACATGTGTTGGGGATGGAGAATAGTTTTAACCTTTAATATATTATTTTTTTAAATTATTCATTATTTTGCTATGATCTTTAAGGAGATGGAACAGACATTCCTAGGTTTCTAGATAGAAAATCAACAATAACAGCCTAATTTAAAATTAGAACATTTTGTTTGTGTAAATCATCAAACTTGTTCCAAAATCAACTTTCAAAATCTATTGCCATGGAGTAGATTCTGACTCAGAGAGACCCTCCATATAGGACAGAGTAGAATTACCTTTCAGGATGTTCAGAGCTGCATATCTTTATAGAAGAACCCATAGTACAACTCACATACTTCTTCAGCAGAGCAGATAATGGGTTCAGACCTTTTGATTACCAGCAAATCACTTTAAACATTGCACCACGAGGTTTTACTTTCAAGTTCACTAGTCAATTATTACAATGGGATGACAAAACTTATTTCCATTTGTGGGTAATGACTCATAGTTTTACATGAGAGAGTTTTATTTCTATATCTATGTCTGAATGAAAATTTTTCTGTTACTAATATTCTAATTTCCTGTTACTAATATTTTAATTTCATTGGCTTAATCATAAGGAACCATTCATGTCTACAGATGTTCTCTCGTACTACTGAGTCTTGATAAAGGAAATACTATGAGGTATTATAAAACATTTCTAGACTCCAATGGAAAGTCTGATGGCTTAGTGGTAAGGAGTTTCACTATCAAGCCAAAGACTAGTGGTGCAAATCCACTAGCTACTGTGTAGGAGAAAGATAAGCAGTATTCTTCTGTGTGATATACAGCCTCTGAAAACCCACCGGGGTCAGCTATGGGTTGGCTCCAACTTGATGGTGTCTAACAACAACAACAGATCCCAAAGAGAAACAAAAAGAAGAATTCAAAAGAAACAAAGCCCAAAAGAAGAATGTCTATAAACTCTGTCCTTATCTCTCAGTTTCATGGCAATAATTCACCGTGGTATAAAGAGAGTATAGTATCCGGGAGGATCTGGTAGCTGTCAAGGCTAATTTCCCTATGACATGATGTGGCTTCCTTCTCTAAAGACCACAAGAAGACTTTTTCCATCTGACTCAAGGCTTTGGGGCTGTATTTCAGTCCAGTTCCTTTGGAAGGGTCAAGGCCATTGTTTGCCAAAGTAAACTGCAAATTTCCTTTTTTTTTTTTTTTTGCAATGATCTGTCCACAGTAATTCTATGGGAGTGGTTATGTGGTATGGGGAACTGGGCCCAAAGATTTGCTCTCATATTTTTCCTGCCACTGACTCATTGCTATCTACATCTCGATTTCCACTGCCCTGCAAAGGTGGCCACTGGGCTGGCTCCCCACCTTTCTGGAGCACCACAAGGAGAAAGCTGTGCCCTGTCAAAAGCTGTCCAGATCTTATTTTCCTTGTCATCTTCAATCTTTCTTATTTCTTTTCTCATTTGAGCTTGAGTGTCATGCAGAGTAAGAGATATTCTTAGAACACTGTTTTGACCTTCCAGATTATATGTTCCAATTTTCATGTGGCCGTGCATATATAAACAGCACAACTAAAGGGCAGGCTCCAACAGTTCCAGCAAGAAAAATCATTAGCCAAGCTGTGTAGTGTGTCTCCTTTTAGTCAGTTACTGAGAAGCACAGGAGGAAAGACAGACAGACAGATAGACAACAAGAGAACAGATGCAGGAATTGGAAGCGATGAGAAGGTTCCCATTCCAGCATATGAACTACAGACCCATCATCTTTCTAGCCTCAATTTCCTCACCTGTAAGACAAAGGAATGAAATTGGCTAGGAGTCTGTAACTGCAAATATTCACAGGAGTCTCCTGTGTTGTGTCATTATGAGGTATAGAGTTGGAACCAACTCATAGCTGATCCTCCAGCAGACTTTTATAGGCTGTAAATTGAATAGAAGGAGAATGCTCCTCTTTCTCCCATGAAGCAGCTGGTGGATTCAAACTGCCTACATATGGGTTGACAGCACAACTCCTTACCACTAAGCCACCACTGAGCTCCATCAGAGACCATATAAATGAGTCAAAACCATGGAATAACTGGGACTAAAGGAAACCAGAACATGTGGCCCCATCAAAGAGGTAAACACCAATTCTGGCTCAGATGACTACCATATCCAGAGAAAGGGGACATCCAATGTCACCACACCTTCTAATCTTTCAGGGGAGTCTGTGAATTTAGATTCTAGGTGAAGTGTATTCGTTTTGAATACTGTAATCTAATTTCTTTCTAAATGCTCTCTGGGCCCAAAAAATTGTGGTCTGCATGCTGGCTGGAGACCCCAAGCTTTCAGTCTGTGACCTTGGTGCTAGGAGGAGTGTCTCTCTGTGGTCTTCAAGAGCTGTCATCCTAAGATATATCCAGAGCCAGCTTTTACAGCAAACTCTCCTACCTTTTTGATGGGTTTTTAAAAATAATTAAACCATAAGTGATGTTAGGACAGCACTGTAAATGACAGGATGGAGCTTGGATTTTATTTCAGGTGCAACAGGAAAGAAATCATGACAGACTTGGGGAGCGGGTGGTATAGAGAAGTGTCACATAATTCAATTTTCATTTTGATAAAATCATTCTAACTGCTGTTTGAAGAAGAATAAGCTAGAAAGAAGGGCCACACATGTGGTTGAGCAGGTGTGTAAAGAACAAGGGTGGCAATTAAGTGGGTGAGTGAAGGCTTACATCTAGTCCAACTCCACGTATGGAGGTTTGAATCCTGGGTGGTCCAGTGTCACATCCCTTGATAAAGGAAGAGTCTTTTCTCTTTATCAAGGCATCTTAAAGCTTTCTGGCCATAGACAGGAGTGAAAAATGATGGCCAATTAGAAAGTTTCTGCAGAGGAGAGAGGATGATTCCTTAAACTGCGATGGAAACAGTGGTTATAGAGAAAAGCAGATGAACTGCAAAGACATTTAGAAGACATAATGGACTTCTTAATGATTATTTAAATATGGAGTATGATAAAGGGAGGCATCAAAGATGAATGATTGTCAAGTTTCTGTCTTGAGAGTTGGATGGCTTGTATTGCCATTTCTGTCAGTGAAATGGAATGGACGGGAGAAGAGTAGGTACAAGAGGGATCCAGATCTCGGCTTTGAATGTATGTGTGAAATGCTCGAGAGAGATGCAAGTGGAGATGTCAAGAACATGATTAGATGGACAGAACTCGAATGAGTATGAGTTGAAGAACAAATCCATTGAAACTCCAGAGTTTTCTTTGTTCATTACCTGCTAAGGTCTCATGTTGGATGACTCAGTATTAAGTAAGTTAATCTATATAATAAAATAGATTTTCAACTACTGATTCTATGTTAGTTATCTGGTGCAAGTCACCATTTTCCACAATGATTTTACTCATAGACTTGCTAGTGGCCCTTTAATCACTGAGACTCTAGACACAGGAGAATGAAATACTGCCCAGTCCTGCCCCATCTTCATGTTGTCTTGTGGCCAATTTCAGGAGTAGATCATCAGGCCTCTCTTCCTAGTGCAGCTTGGTTTGGAAGCTCTGCTGAAACTTGTTTAACATCATAGTAATACACAGGCCTCCACTGACCGGCAGATGATAGCTCTGCGTGACATGCATCAGCCAGGAATTGAATCCAGATCTCCTGCATGGAAGGTAAACTGGGCCACAAATACCTCTTTACCGCATACTAGCAAAGACTTAATATAGTGCTTACCCTACTGACACACAAACTGAGGAAGACCTGAAGTTTTTGCTGCAGAAGGTCAAGGACTGTAGTCTTCAATATGGATTGAAGCTTTAACATAAAGAAGACAGAGATTCTCACCATATTGGCAGCACCATGATAGATGGAGAAAAGGCTGAGGTTGCTTCAGCTTGCTCGGCTCCACAATCAATATTCTTTGCACTACCAGTCGGGAAATCAAAAGATTATTGTATTGGGGAAATCTGCCATCTGAGACCTCTCCAAAGTACTAAAGAGCAATTATATCAGTCTGAAGACTAAGGCACACCAGATTCAGGCCATGAACTTTACAATTGCTTGCTCTGCTCCAGAGAGCTGGACAATGACTAAGAATGAGAGAAGAATCGATGCCTTTGAGTTGTGGCGCTGGAGAAAAGGTTTGAACATACCATAAACTGCCAAGAGAACAAACAAGTCTGTCTTGGAGAGGGTGAAACTAGGCTGCTCCTTGGAGATAAGGATTTTGAAGCTCTGTTTCACATACTTTGGACATGTGGCCAGGAGGGACCAATCCTTGGAGAAGGACATCATGATTGGAAGGATGGAGGGACAGCACAGCAGAGGAAGACCCTGGATGAGACAGATTGACATAGTAACTGGGGTAATTGGAGTAGGTGTGTGGGAGACAGTGAGACTGGCTCAGGATAAGGCAGGGTTCAGAGCTACTGTAAATGGAGTTGTTATGAATCGCAGGTGACTTGCTGGCATGTAACAACAACAACCCTCCTAGGTACTAAGTATTGATAATATATTGTGTTTAATGATCATCAAAATCCTAAGAAATTGGTATCCTATTATCTTCACTTTCTTATATGAGAAAACAGAGACACATATATGTTTGCATGGCCAAGGTTGTTAATGCCTTTAGCCAGAATTTGAACCTAGGAATCTGGTTCCTGACTCACGTTCTTCACCGTATAGTAAGTCCCACTACTGCAGCACTTCTTCTTCTATTTGAGGTGACATGCATGATTTATTTTAGTCTTCCCCTTTTCACACTGAGTACCCTTGACTTCTTAAGCTATTCCTTACATGGACTGGTCTTTAGACCCCTAATTAGCTTCCTTTTCCTGCTATTGAAACACCAACGTGTGCCAGCTTCATTCACATATGAATGAGTCTTCTCTTCTGGATGAAAAGCAGGATCCAGGCCCCATGTTTATTTCTTCTGAATTCTTTACAAAGCTGCCAAGAGTGCACACACAGAGCTCGCCCTCATACACTGGCAGGGTCAGGCCAAGCAGGGATAATGGGCTTGCCCATGTGGATAACATGAGTCGGCTAGGGATATACTTTTATCTGTCACAACCCTAATTAAGGGAAAAGGCCTTATTTTGTAAAATGCTGGCCTTGTGGCTAGAAATGTCAACATAATGAATTGGTCAATTGTTCCTTCTTGCTGCAGTCCTTCGCCAGCGCTGTCTCCACATCATGCCATTAGAGCTGGGAGGCACCTTGCTCCACTGGACCACACGATAGGACTGAGCCCACATCCTGACGGGCCGAGCCTGGGGTCAGTCCACCTCTCACAGTGCTTTTGGTTCTGCTCTTTCTCTTGACTAAACACATCCTGAGTTTTCTTTTGGGACAAGGTGGCTGCTTCCTTCTTGACAGTGTGAAGTTCTCTTCAATCTCTCGCTGTATCGATTGCCTTCCTGTTCTATTTCACAGAGGCTGGGGAGGGCCAGAGAATAGTCCCTGACCTTGGGGCCAATCCTTTCTGCTGTCACTAGATAGATCTTGCCTCTCCTGCCCTCCAAAAGGAGCAGATCTTCTAACTCAGCGCATTCCTGAATGTGTCTGCCCCCACATACTGTCTACCATTGTGCTCCTCCCCACCTCCCCAACCAAGGGCTGATTCCAACCTCTGGAGGGAACTCCTGATGGGTGAAACCTTTAAGTCACTGGCACACCTTGAATCAAATATGTGAGCACTGGTATCAAGATGTAGTAACACTAAGTTTCAATTTTCTCTCTTGCAGAAGAAGTCATAGGTTTTACACTGTCACTGAATGAATGGAAGGAGCATCTTGGGTTTCATAATTTACAAGGCTGATTTCATGCATCCCTGTCGGCTTAGCCATAATTCGAGTTATAAAAATGACTTGTCTACTGAGATGGGCTTTGCCCATGCCCTTGTTTCACAAACTTTTACTTTACCCGTGAACTCTCTGAGCCAAGTGAACCTAGGCCTCCTGGCTGCCAGCACCACACTGTTAGAATGGCTTCCTTTAGTGAAGTCCTAAAATTCTAGAGCACCACGGCAGCAATTGTACCGTTCACAACAGTTCTGGCTCCAAGAGCAGTGTTTACCTTCAGAGCATGGTTTTTCCTGCTTACATATGCATCTATGGCTCGTGATCAGGGCAGATTAAATATTTAGATCCCTCAAGCAAATTAAATTATAGTTGGGCTAGATTCCTACTGGGTAATTCCACTTGAACTTTGTTTACTTTGGGGAAATGTGAACTCTACTCATTTCATTCAAAACCCACATGAGCAGAGGGAAAGCAGGCTCCTCTCCACCCTGCCCCCAAAGCTGCACATCACAGAGAGGGAAGACAGGCCAGCTCCTGAAAGAATCCACCTTCTCCCAGTCCCATCACAGTGTGCCTGTGCTCAGGGGGACCAATGTGCTCGTGCCAGGAAACCAGATCCTCTCTGAACGGTGGGGAAACAGAATGTCCACAGCCAGAACCAAAACATGGTCTTCACTTTGGGGTGGGCACAGACCCAGGAAAGACTCAGCAGCAGCTCAGTGAACTCCCCTGGCCACCAGGAGATGACAGCCGACGCGAAGGCTCTGTTTTCTCTTAGCTGACTAGGCTCTCAAGCTCAGCTTTCCATGTGGGGCAATGCGCGCTGGCTCCAAGTCAATTCCTCTCCTGTGAGACCCTCAGGGAGTAGGGGAGAGGTCGATTCTGACTTATCCCGGACTCCAATATGCTCCCAGACTTCCTAGCAGCACCTTTTCTTTAAACATCTGTTGTCCTCTTAGCTCTTCCTGCTGCTTCCCCTTCCTCATCTGACACACTTTGCCAATAGATTCTCTGAGGCCACAGAATACTGGTAGAGCCCTTGACATGCTGACAAATAAATACCCCTTGTTGCTGGTGCTGAAACCACTAAGGCTTGGTTACTATTCAGCCCACCTGCCATTCAAACACTATTGTGTTATAGAGCAGAATTTAAACTAGAGAAGTATGTTGTTGTTGTTGATTGCTGTCGAGCCGAGCATGACTTTTAGAAGGCCTGAAGCCTTTCTATAACTATCAACATTTATCAAAGTTCATAGAGTTTCCAGAGGCATATCATTTAGGAAGTGGATGCCACTTCTGTATAGCAACCTAGGACTGAAACCAAGGACTATAAACTTCATTAAAGAGAAGTTTGGAAGAACTCTAGAAGTCCTAATCCACAACATAGTCTTCCAAGCATCCTGAAAAATCTGCAACCAGGACAGGATAAAAGAGACGAATGGGACCTTCTAAGAATCAAATCCCTATGCACATCCAAAAACTTCTCCAACAGGGTAAAAAGGGAAGCCACTGACTGGGAA
>NW_006399981.1:1153987-1155141 GCF_000299155.1 Elephantulus edwardii
GGGGGGGGGCAGGGAGAAAAGTGCAACAATGAATGAATGGAAATCCAAAGTCTGTAAACTTTCATTATAATTGATAAAAAAGATAAACAATTCATATTAAAAAAGAGACACTGAAGTGCACAATCACCTGTCTCCAACAGCTGTGTGCACAGTGAGTATGAGAGATAGGTATATAAGCGAGAGTCTCAACTTTGCCTGTGTCTGACAGGAGCCAAGAAAAACTGCCCAGCAGGAAAATGACAGATAAGTCCCTCATGGTAAACTTTTGTTTTCAGGGCTTTAAAAAGCTTTAAGTATTGCTTGGTTTTGATAAATTCTACTTTATGGCACGAGATTCAAGTTAAATTTGGCCACGTAGGAAAATTTCACATGGCTAGAGCCTTGGCTTCTGGCAAGGAAAAGAAAGGGCCTCTGACACACATCATTTCCATTTTCTGAATAGGTGTTATTTCTGATTTAATTAGATTACCCCTTCCATTTTATCAGATGTTGGCAAGGCTTTCCCAGTACCATTTGAATGTCTTGTGCTGTAACTCTTTGACGATTTAACATGCGCCCTTAAATTTACATTTCCTGCCTATTCTTCCCACATTAATTTGAACCATACAAATAAACTAATGCGGAGGAGGAGAAACTTCATGCAGGACAAATAAGGATATTGTATTGGTACAGCACTTAATTAAAGCTAGTATTTATATAACAATACAGGATATGGCAAAAAATCAGCTCAAGATGTCTTAGAGTATAATTACATTATAACTAACCAAGACCAGATCCAAATTTTAAACCAACTATAAATTATGTGACTAAAATAAAACTCAATAAAATGATGTGAAAGCCACAGTTTGCTTTCCTTGGATTTGGCAACAAATCATCATTAACTTTGCACTGGATAGTACACTTTTTTTAACCAATTCATGGTTCTAAGAGGCAGTTAGTGCCTGTTCATTTGTAACCAGCTAGAGTTTTAAATAACAATGTTGTTGTTGTTGTTGTTATGTGCCGTCGAGTCGTTTCCGACTTATAGCGACCCTATGCACAACAGCCCTAAACCCTGCTCTGTCCTGCGCCAACCGCACTGCCTCTGACACACCCATCCCGATTACCCCAGTCACCGAATCAATCCATCTCATAGAGGGTCTTCCCCTCCTGCT
>NW_006399981.1:1156216-1161768 GCF_000299155.1 Elephantulus edwardii
CTTCAGCAGAATCTTGCTTGCGTGTGAAATCAATGACACTGTTCTGTAGTTTCCACACTCAGTTGGGTCACCTTTCTTTGGAACGGGAACAAATATTGATCTCTTCCAGTCAGTTGGCCAAGTGGTTGTTCTCCAGATTTCTTGGCACAACTTGGTGAGCACATCCAGGGCATGATATATATTAAATAACAATACCACTTAAAATTTTCCACTATGGTTGAAAATGATACACATTTAACCAAACAGAGACTATGTCTAAAAAGCATTATTAGATATTAGAGTAGGAATTCAAATGATATCCTCTGTTTACTAGAGCTAGTAAGCAAACTGAGTCTTTTAAAAAATAAAAGAAAAAAGTTTATTTTTAAAATTATGACTTGAGTGAAAGCTTACGGAACAAACTGGCTTACCATTCAACAGCTCTTCCTCATTAAACTTCCCTTCACAGTTCCTCCCTGTGTTTTCATTTATTGCTCTTTTCTATTCTTTCTTACCTTCTGAGCTTTATTTCTGGGTCTTTGGGTAAATGTTACACTTTTGATCTAGTATTAACTGACAAGTAAGTGAAGTTACTAGTCTGGAGACTACAGTGTGTCTGATCCAGGCAACAGTCTTCACGATTACTTCCTATGTATCAGAGAGCAGGACAGTGACTAGGGATGACAGAAGGCGAATTGAAGCCTTTGAGCTGTGGTGTTGGAGAAGAGTATTGAATATACACCATGTACTGTTAGGAGAACAAACAAGTTCATCCTGGAGAGGGGAGACCAGGCTGCTCTTTCGAAGCAAGGATTCTGAAGCTCCGTCAGACACATTTTGGCATTTTGCAAGGAGGGACCAGAGGGTCCAGAGTTGGGTTCAGAGCTGTTGTACATAGGGTTGCTAGGAGTCAACTCATCGACACATAACAACAAACAACAAAAGCTAGACTGTTGTAGTAACTGACTCAACCCCTTCAATGGATTTTCAGAGAGTCAGCTGTACAGGAGAAGACTGCTGATCTTTCTTGCACGTAGCAGCTGGTGGATTCGAACTGTGTGCTTTTGTGTTGCAACTCCTTACAACTAAGCCACCAGAGCTCCCTAAAAGATAGAGTAGGTCTTGATTACTCGATTAACAGTTTTTCAATACATTTGTTTTACACCTATTATTCTGATAAGAAGATTGAAATTCCAGAGGTCAAATGACTTGGCCCAAGTCACACAGCAGGTAAGGACTAACGCTATGATTTCAATTTGGATGGTTCTGGGTTTAAAGTCCCCTGAGAGGCTCAACTCTAAAGCCCACATGAGTCTTTCAGTGGTGTGTCTTTGTGTGCATACGGCGGATCTTTATTGTATTTACTGACATTCCAACTATAAAGCCAGCCATCGGGACAATGTACTGTTGTGTAAGTTTTGTAATCTTCCTATTGAACCAGAGCTACCTGCCTTCCTCCTCTGCCACAGCACCAGAGAGGGTTTCAGAGGGGTGTGAAAACAGCAGAAGGCAGGCCTTCTAGGTAGTCTCATGTCAGTATAACAATCGTTGTGGGAAAGGTGCTCTGCTTTCATTAAACGTTGTATTGTTGTTAGATGCCATAGAGTAAGTTCTGACTCTGATCAACCGTATGGACACCAGAACAAAATACTGCCTGGTCCAGCTCCATCCTTACATCCTCATATCCATGAAGTCAGTCCATCACATCAAGAGTCTTCACTCATTTCAATGACTTCTACTTTACCAAGCATTGTGTCCTTCTCCAAGGACTGGTCTCTCTTGATATCCCAAAGAACATGTGACAAAATCTAACTATCTTTCTAAGTTTCTAAGTAACTATCTTATCTATAGTTTTGAAGGGGCACTATATCAGAAAACCGCTGAATACTATTCATAGTTTCTCTGGCCAATGGTTTTAGAATATGATAATTTGGTCCTTCTTGCCAGTCTGCCTTAGTCTAGAAGCTCTGCTGAAACCTGTCCACTCTAGTTGTTATTTGAAACACCAGTGGCGCAGCTTTCAGCATCATATGAACACATATCCAGCACAGTACAAGACACTGACAGACAGTGGTGAAAAAACTGCAGTAACAATCAAGGTTCTTGTCGTAATTTTAAAACTTATCAAAAGTTGGTTCCAATTTGATGGCTCACCACCACCACCACCACCACAGGATAGTTGTTAGGAAGAAGGGATATAAAAGCATGGTTGAGGGGATCTGAATGGATCATAACCCACTCATGCCCACTCTAATGAGTTAGATGTCCAGTCCTGTTATTTACTTAGGTATGACCTTGAGTCAAGATATGGAGCTCAAGTAAATCCCCATCTGGAAGGCAGGATGACCACGTAATAATACATCTACCAGCTATACTGTATTCTACAAACAGTCCAGTGAAATTTCCAATTCTTAAGGTGCATTATGGGAATTTCCCCGCCCTTCTTTTTCCTCCTCTTAGCAATTCCAGCTACATTAGTCACACAAGCTTTCAAACAGGGCACAAAATATCCTACTTCAAGAGGAACAGTCTACAGAAATATCTTAAGAGGCTTAAGAAGGAGAGTGATACTTGTCTTCATGGGTAATATGACCTGGGTCACTTAGGGAATGTCATTTACATGCAATTTAATGAGCCCAGAAGCACAGCTCTTTACAAATGGTTAGTTTTTTAAAACAACTTTTCAGTTTTTGATTGAGGAGGCTACATGAGAACGTTTCTTTGTTTGCTTTTTGTAGAATGGCTAGGTTTTAATCAGAGAAAATCCAGGTGGAGGGAGGATAGGAAATTGCTGAAAGTGAAAACAGGCTAAATTCACAGAAATCTGATCCTCACTTCTAACACAATGCAACTACTGGTCTCGCTCCATCCAAAGCAAAAACAAGTAAAGAAAACAAAAAGCTCAAGGAAGCAATTAGTCCCAAGCAGACTGAGACCACAACAATGAGGCATCGACCAGCTACCATAATCAACCATTCTGTACAGAAAAGAATTACTCCAAATGAAGAATGGGTCATACACATCACAGCCTCCATGAGCCTGAGACCAGAAGAATTAGTCGATGCCTGATAGCTCTAATTGAGATCACAACAGAAGGCCCTAGGCAGAATGGGAGAAAAATGTTGAATACAACATCAATTCATTTATTTATGTTTTTTAAAAAAAACAACAAAACAAAACAACAAGACCAGACTTACTGGTCTGATAGAAAATTGCAAAATCCCTGAGACCAAGGTCCTCACGTTCCTTTCAAGTCTGGAACTGAATACATTCTTTTATCCAAACAATAGATAAGCCCATAAAAGGCAACAAGAATATCTCTGAGGAACATACTCTTTTTTCCCCCCCTACTAGTTTATTTACAAAATTAGAATACAAATTTGAACAAATTCTTTCAATTTCCCTTACCCCCCCATCAAACTTTACAACCCAATGATTAATCACCACCACCACCTCCGCATATCCACATCCCTCTGCTTCCAGGCTCTCCCATCCCTCCTGGATCATTATACTCATTCTAAAATAATGGTTTTATATAATATTTATCCTTATGTGACTGAATTAGTTTACTCAGCATAATACTCTCCAGTCCCTCCCAAGATAGGTAATAATTTATAAAGTTATTGCTCCTGCATGCTGCATAGTATTCCATTGTGTGAATGTACCATAATGTCTCAATCCATTAATTTGTGTTTGGATATTTGGGCTGTTTCCATATTCTTGCAATGGTGAATAATGCTGCTATGAAAATTGGTGTACAAATCTCCATTTGTGCCTCAGTTCTCATATTCTCAGGGTACTTTCCAAGCAGTGGAATAGCTGGGTCATATGGCATTTCTATGTTCAGCTTTTTGAGGAAGTGCCAAACTGCCTTCCAGAATGGTTGCAGCATTTTACAATCCCATCACAAGAAAAAGGCCGATAACCCAATTACAAAATGGGCAAAAGACATGGAAAGAATTTTCACAGAGGATTATATTCGAATGGCAGACACATGAAGAAATGCTCCAAATCACTGGCAATAAGAGAGATGCAAATCAAAACCACAATGAGGTACTACCTCTCTCCAGTAAGAGGAACATACTCTTTAGATCATATGAGGAAAAATTGGTCGGTATTTGCCCAAAAGTAAAGTCTAGAAGGCAAGAAGGGGAAGCAAAGATGGACAGATGAAATTACGAAACCCTGGGAGAAGTGGGAAGAGTATTACTACATTGGGGAGACCACAACTAACATAATCAAGCAATGTGTACATAAGCTGTTGAGTGGAAAACTGATTTGCTGTATAAACTTACATTCAAACCATAATAAAATGTTTTTTAGGAGCTCTGGTGGCCTAGTGGAAAGAAGCCGCACTGCAACTCCAGAGGTATGCGGTTTGAATCCACCAGATGCTCTGCTGGAGAAGGAGGGGAATCTCCTCTTGTACCAGTCAGATCCAATTTGATGGTACAGACACACAAAAAAAATAATAAAATGTTTTAAAAATGTTTTTTAAAATAAACTTTAAAAAGCAAGAATGCTTAGGAAACAACTAACAATATACACATTCTCAAAAATTACAGAATTCCTGTCATAAGGATAAAAGCCAGTCATTGCGATTGACTTGATTCCAATCCACAGTAATCCTGTAGGGAAGAATAGAATGAGCCTTCGTAAGGTTTCCAGCCCTGAAAAGCTTTGTGGAAACAGACTGTCTCTTTTCTCTCATGAACACCTAGTTGTCTCAAGCCAGCAAACACTCAATTGGCAGGTGAGCATTTGACCAGCGTGCCTCTTCCACAAGGACAGAAGGCTCCAGAATCTACTCCTTCCTGATTTAGGTACATGGGGAAGGAGGAGGCTCGAACTAACTATATTTTTGTTTATAAGGAAGCAATTACTATGTGACTATGAGACTTAGTTTCCCACAAATTCTGCATCAGCCTGCTGTAAAGTTGCTCCCTAGAGCATCTGCAGCATTTTCAATGTCATCAAGTGAAAAAAAGTTCATGAAAACAGTGACTCTATCTACGCCCCCTGGAAGCTGAGGGAGAGGCTCATGTGGCTTGAGAGCGTCTCCATAGAATTTAGAGCTGTGTGTTTCCCAAGGGAAAGGGATACAAAGGACACAGTGAGAAAATGAGCTTCCTGTTTAAGCTGTGGGGTACTGATAGAACTATCTTTTTCTGACAGTTGGCAAAAATTGCTGGGAATATTAAAAACAAAAAAAACATTAAATAAGCTACATATTTTTCCTCTGTATTACTTCTAGTGGCTGACTCTCCTCCGGTTTTAATACATGGTACCTCTGTTTTTCGACTGCAATTTTAGGATTTATTTCCTCTTTCCTTAAAACAATTTAAGGAGTTATTTTTTAGACTTTCAAAAGAATACTTGAAAAAATACATTAGCTATCTTTTGATAAGCTTTTTCTTTTATTTTAAAGAATTATGCATTGTGATTAGAAATAGAACTTTAGTGATTTCTGCTTTTAGAATTAGCTCTGCATGGTACTGGTACAATGACAGACACATAGATCAATGGAATCGAATTGAGAATCCAGAGATCAACCCATCTATCTATGGTCAACT
>NW_006399981.1:1163853-1165844 GCF_000299155.1 Elephantulus edwardii
AATGTTCATTAAAACTAATAAAATTTAATAATTAAAAAAAAAGAATTAGCTCTGATCTTCTTTGCTATCTTGTAAGTCTCCACATGGAAAACTGGCCAATGTAGAAACCTGACAATTTTTTTCTTATACTTTTATGCATGCTTTTCTTTTCTTTTTTAAAGAAATGATAATTGTATTAACAAAACAAAACAAAAATCTCTACCATTGAGTCACAACTGACTCATAGATGACCCTCCAGGGGTTTTCAGAACCTAATTTTTTTACAAAAATAACGATAGGAGCCCTGGTGGTCTGCTGGGTAGAGCTGTGCTGTGAATCATAAGTGAAGAGATGGCTCGATCTCATCCTTCTCGTTAGGCAGCATTGGTGGATTCAAACCACTGGTGATTTTGAGTTATTACTGGAACTTGCTATTGAGTGCACTACCAGAACACTCTCCTTGGCACATATAAGGTACCAGTAAAGATCTGTTGGTTAACTAATGTGTCAATTTGGATTACTTGAAAGGTCTCAGCTTAAACAACACTCTCTCAGTGGGAATTACATCACTCTAGTTTCCATCATATCACTTATCTTAACTTCATGTGTTCTGATGAAGTACACAAGCTAAGAAGCAGTTACTCAAACAGAAAAAGGGATATTGCAACGATTAAAATCAGGAAGACGTGTGTCAGGGTTGTATCCTTTCTCTACATCTTTTAAGTTTGTATGCTAAGCAAGTAATTCGAGAAGCTGGACTATATGAAGAAAATGTGACAAAGATTCAAGGATGATTCATCAACAATCTATGTTAAGTAAACAACACAACCTTGTTTGCAAAAAGTAAGAAGACTTGAAGCACTTACTACAGATAAAAGAAAATAGCTTTAAATGTGGGTTATACCGCACAAGGAAAAAAAATTCTCACAACTGGAAACATCATGATAGATGGAGTTGTCAATGATTTAATTTTACTTGGATCCACAATTGACATCCATGGTAGCAGCATTCAAGAAATCAAAAGGTTTACTGCACTGAGAAAATCTGCTGTCAAGTGCCTTTTTAAACTTCTAAAGAGCAAGGAGGTCCATTTAAAGACTAAGGTGTGGCCAGCCCAAGCCATAGTATTTTAAATTGCTTCTTATGCATATAAATGTTGAACAATAGAAAAGCAAGGCCAAAGAAGAATTGATGTCTTTGAATTTTGGTCTTGGTGAAGAGTACTGAATCTCCCAAGGACTGCCAAAATAGTAAACAAATCTGTGTTGGAGGAAGTGCAACAAGGGTGTTCCTTCGAGGCAAGGATGGTGAAACCTCGTTTCACATACCTGGGGCATGTTGTCTGGAAGGGCCAGTGTTTGGAAAAAGACATCAGGCTTGAAAAATCAGAGTCAGCAAAAGAGAGGAAATCCCTCAATGAGATGGGCAGACACGATAACTGCAACAATGTTAATGTGGCAGAGATCTTAATGATGCCTCAAGACAGGGCAAGGTTTCAATCTCTTGTTCATAGAGTTGCTACAAGTAGGGCACTCAGAGGCATCTATGAACAACATAAAAACAACCCCCTTCTCAACTGGAGGTAACTGTACTGAGAATGAACCTCGGCATGGCCCTCAGATATGCCTGACCTGCAGCATTTATGAGAGCTTCCTTGTTCTTCAACTCAACCTGCCTTACCTGAGTCTTCAATGATACTCCTACAGTAAGCCTCCTATGAGGTCCATCATCTATTCCATCAGTCTTCAAGTGGACTTTCTCTCAGATATTAGAACAGAGACATTTTAAAGGAATTGGTTTCTATACCCTCACTTTCATGTGCGTTCTCAAACAATCAGATTGTATTAATATTATTTCTACCATTTTACAAAGTAAAGTCATATTACTTAGATATCTCAAAAGTTGGTTTCCTGACTCAATTAAAAATACTAGTTTAGGGAAGCCTCAGGGCATTTCATATTTTTTATATGAATATGAAAAAAAATCCTTGGAGGCAAGGATTCTGAGGCTCC
>NW_006399981.1:1165983-1179732 GCF_000299155.1 Elephantulus edwardii
ATGGGAGTGTCAGAGACAGTGCGATTGGCACAGGACAGAGCGGAGTTTAGGGCTGTTGTACATAGGGTTGCTATGAGTCGCAAGCGACTCGACGGCACATAACAACAACAACAACAGGGCATTACGTCCCTCCTGGGCATGTGAACACATCTGGTAAGGGTGAGCTTTACCAGCTGGTACACGCACTGAACTCAGAAGGGGGAGCAGCACACACTAGTGATAGAAAGTGTTTTAAACATAACTGCAATGTCTTCCAGAAGGACCAGATTTTTCAGGATGTACTAGGTAAGGTCCACATAGAAAAGTTTTCAATTCGCTCATGTTTAGTACGTTATTTCTAAGTTCATCAAAGCCTACTCTATCAAATAATCTCATAACATACTGCTTCCATTTACAGTTAATACTTACCTGATTTCAACTTACAAAATGTGGAATTTTTCTACATCCCACTTAAAAAAGTGTTGATGTCATGTTAGAAACACAAAAGGGCTTATTGTTTGTTTGGCTTTTTAAAATTCTTTTGGAAGTATCTAAAAGAAGTATTTGAAGACCACTGATAAAAGCTTGTATTAGAAAGTGATCTGAAAATGTATCTCTGAGCCAGCTCCCTTACATCTAAGAGAAACACCTTCAAGATTGTGACACATGGACAGCAGCCTTGTAGCACTTGAGTAAAAGTCTTTCTTGTCTTAAATTTCATTTAGAATGAGGAGCATGTGTCAGTTGACAATCCTCAGACACTGTTGTTGTTGTTGTTACGTGCTGTCAAGTCAGCTATGACTCCTAGCCACCCCATGAATAATAGCTCAGAATCCTGTCCTATCCTGAGACAATCTCACAATCTCTGACACACCTGACCCTATTACCACAGTTACTTTGTTAATCCATCTCATCCAGGTCTTCCTCTCTTGCTCTGACCCTCCGCCCTTCCAAGTATGATGTCCTTCTCCAAGGACTGGTCCCTCCTGGCCACATGCCCAATGTATGTGAGATGTGTTTCTAAATGCTTGCCTCCAAGGGGCAACCTGGTTTCATGCTCTCCAGGGAAGACACTGTTGTTGTTTTGCACCATCGAGTCTCCTGTGACTAATAGTGACCCTATGTACAACAGCCCTAAACCTTGCTCTAGCCTGTGCCTATTTTATAGTCTCTGATATACCGACTCCCATTATCCAAGTCACTGAATCAATCCATCTCATTGAGGGTCTTCCTCATTTGTGCTGTCCCTCCACCCTCCCAAGCATGATGTCCCTCTCCAAGGACTGGTCCCTCCTTGCAATATGTCCAAAGTATGCCAGATGAATCTTCAGAATCCTTGCCTCCAAGAAGCAGCCTGGTTCCACCCTCTCCAGGATGAATCTGTTTGTTTTCTTGGCAGTCCATGGTATATTCAATACTCTTCTCCAGCACCACAGCTCAAAGGCATCAATTCTACTTCTATCTTTCCTAGTCACTGTCCAGTTCTCTGATGCATAGCAAGTGATTTCTACGCACCTTAGTCTCCAACTGGCATTGTTGCTCTTCAGTACTTTGGAGTGGTCCCTGATAGCAGACTTTCCCAATGCAATTTGTCGTTTGATTTCCTGACTGCTGGTAACAAGAGTGTTGATTATGAAGCCAACCAAACTAAATCTGTCAACAATCCCAATCTTTTCACTATCTATCATGATTCTGCCAATTGGACCAGAGGTGAGAATCTTTGTTTTCTTAATGTTGAGCTTTAATCCATAATGGAGGCGGCAGTCCCTGAACCTCAGCAGCAAGCGCTTCAGGTCCTGCTCACTTTCAGCAAGCAGGTTTATGTCATCTGCATAATGCAGATTGCTGATGAGTCTTCCTCCAATCCTGATGCCACATTTCTCCTCATAGAGCCCAGCCTCCCGGGTAATTTTTTATGCATATAGATTGAAAAGGTTTGGAGATAGGACACATCCCTGGAGTACACCCTTTCCAGCTTTGAACCATGCAGTGTTTCCTTGCTCTGTTCTGACTGCCTCCTGGTCCAAGTATAGGTTTCTCACAAGCACAATCAAGTGTTCGGGGATTCCCATTCTTTTCACAATTAGCCACAGTTTGTTGTGATCCACACAGTCAAATAAAACTACAAGTATTTAAATAAGCTGGACTTCATGGTAAAACTAACTGTAAACAAGAAACCTGAAAGGCAGTGGGTTTATGTTAATGTGAGAGGAAAGACTCGGAAAAGGAGAAAGAGCATGGTTGCACAACTCTAAGAAATGTAGCCAACGTCACTGAATTGTACATATGGAAGCCAATGAACTGATGTGTGTTTGATTGAATATATTCTCAACAATAACAGCAAAATAATGTTGAAAAACAAGGGGGGGGAACCCTATCCATAATCTGAAAGTCTCTTCGTGACCCCTTCTAAACATTACATCTTATACACTGAGAGAAGTACTAGAATGCTTTGCATTCACAGCACTTTTCAACAAAAACACGCAGAAAGACCAGGCGGAGAACTGAAGTGGTTCGCTCTGTGGGTTGAATGCATGTCGTTAGTTTCCACACCACTCAGCAGAATACAGAATGGCCGTGTGTCAGTCCACCTCTCTGCGGCTGCTCTTTCAAAAGGGCAGCTATCCTCTGTCTGTGCATAATTGACAGTTTCAGCCACTAGAAGAAAACAAAGATGACTCAAGTACCTGGAAAGTTTCCCAACACAAGAAAATATGCTGAAATACCTAATCAGCTAATTACCAACAGACTGCCATTGCCAGCTTCTAAGACTGCAATAATCATGTAAACATTGCATCTTGTCATTGTCAGACCAGGGAAGCCATAGCGTTCTTCAGGGACTTGTCCTACTTTGCCCAGCCAAGGATCTCTGGAGAGCTGTTTGAAAGAAGTGACGTTAGGTAGTATTACGATACGTGCCCTCTTTCATTCACGTCGACAGAGCGTGTCATCACTGAGGCGTTTGTTCCACCCTGTTGCTAAGCTAAGAAGGCAGCCACCCAGGTATTAGGGGTAAACAGTGGGATGGTTTCAATATCCTAACTTCATATAACAAATCAATGTGGATTTCTAGCAATCGTATGGATATGTTTCTACAGAGAAGCATCTCACTGTGGTCTATTATTTGTTTTGTTTACACTAAATATTGTGTGCCTTTTCACTGAATGATTCAATGTGCTGTGTAGAGTAAAAGGGTAGCACAGCAAACTGGTTCTGGGATCTAGTGTTGTTTTTTTTTAAAAAAAAAAATTAACATTTACTATAAAGTACTGTAAAAGCTTTTAAGCAAATCTAAAATATATTGTATACATTCTTTCAAAATGTTCTCTATATTTAATGGCAATTTCCATTTCCTATTGCTTTAGACTTATGGCACATAAGTTTCTCAGTATGAGAAAAAGGAACTTACTTAGAAAAATTTTTCTAATTCCTCCCATTGACATCAGTTATTGTTGCTGTGTACTATTAAGTCAACACTGACTCACAGCTGCCCCTCCAGCGAGTTTTCAGAGGCAGTAAATCACATCACAGAAAAATGTTCATTTCTCTCTCTCTCACAGAACAGCTGGTAGGTTCGAACCATAAACCTTTGTGTTGGCAGTAAAACTCTTAACCACCAAGTTACCTTCAGGCTGACTATGACAACCCCATAACAACCCCATAAACAACAGATCTGAATCTTGCCACGTCTGTGAACATGATCTCGATTATGTTCAAATCCATTGTTGTAGTCACTGTATCAATCTATCTCATTGAGAGTCGTCTCTCTTTAAGGACTTGTTCCTCCTGAAAATATGTCCAAAGTAAGTGAGACAAAGTCTCACCACCATGGCCTCTGAGAAGCATCCTGATTGCACTTTCTTCAAAAGATACTTGTTTGTTCTTTTGGCAGTTCATGGATATTCAGTACTCTACGCCAACACCACAATTCAAAGACACTGCTGCTTCTTTGGTTTTCCTGATTCGCTGTCCAATCCTTAGATGGATAGTAAACAACTGAAAATATCAAAGCTTGATCAAGCACACCTTAGTCTCTAAGACTGACATCAGCGAAAGGTTCAGTATATTAAAGGTTAAGAGCTAAACCTCAAATGGCTGTTGTGTAAAGAAAACACAAACTGTCCTTCAGAAACGGCTTAGAGCTACAGCTGCTTCACCTTTACAAATACTCAGTACGCCAACATAGCTGGTGCCCACCCAGAAATCACTTAAACTCATGACAGATCTTAAGACAAAAGCAACTTTAATGTATTCTGAGAAGTCTTAAAAGGAGTAAGCTGTTATACTTGGCTTATTCATCACTGTTAAGTATCTTTTATTAGTTCTTAGCACTTTTGTGCAAGAGGTATTATTAATCACCTTTTAGAGTTCTGGGAAGATAGGGAATGGGAAGTTAATGCAAGGTCAAAGATAAGTCCACAGCAGAACTGAGACAAGATCCAAATCTCTGAGCAGGGCTTCCAATTTCTTATTCCTAATTTTATGTTTACCTCCCCATCCCCACGAGGTTTCATTTCCAACCATTGTTTGATGTAAATTAGAAGGATGACACTCTATTTGAGACAAAGAAGCTAGGTACATTTCAATAATAGAGAAGGTGCAATGATTTAGAAGAAAATAGAATCTCAGTTGTATTGCCACCCAAAGTCCTGACCACCGGACTCAGCAGCCTTCCCTGATAAACACAATCCACCCAGCTCCAGCAGACATCCAGAGCCCCAGCTCCTCGTTCTCCTGAGACATGGGCCACATGTCATCTAGATAAGTCAACACATGCCAACAAAACTTCCAGAGTAAAGCCGAAAAAGGCCACTGAGACATAGTCGGCTTGTATCGTCTACACAATTCCATCATCCAGACATGGTAAGAAGCTGCACTGCAATCCTGAAGGCATGCAGTTCGAATCCACCAGCTGCTCTGAGTGAGAAGACTGGGCAGTCTCCTCCCATGTGATTAACTGCCTCTGAAAACCTGCTGGAGGGCCAGCTACAGGTTGGTTCCAACTGTAAGGCACACAGTAACATCTATGATTGTTTACATTTCCCATTTAAGTCTGGAATCAGAGCATAAATTTCAGGTAATGAAAAATATTCTCATCGGTATGACCCTAATCAAAATGTATTAATTAAGCATATATGTTTCCAGAGACTGATGCTAGGCATTATGAACACATGTGTTACACTACATTACACACACCCCCAAAACAAAACCTATATACACTACACACACCCAAACAAAACACATAGACACCACACACACACATCCCAAAACAAAACCCATAGACACCACACACACACACACACATCCCAAAACAAAACCCATAGACACCACACACACACACACACACACACACAACCCCCCAAAACAAAACCCATAGACACTACACTCCCCTGAACAAAACTCATATACACCACACACACACCCAAAACAAATCCCATATACACTATACACTCACCCCCAAAACAAAACCCATAGACACTACTCTACACACACCCACCCAAACAAAACCCATATACAAAACATACACACCCAAACCAAACCCATAGACACTGTGCATACAAACCCCAAACCAAATACACTACATACACACCCAAAAACAAAACCTACATACACTACACACACATTCACCCCAAAACAAAACTCAGACACTACACACACACCCCAAAACAAAACCCACAGATACTATACACACACACACACACACACATCCCAAACCCCGTATACATGACACACACATATTGTTGTTTGTTGTTATGTGCCGTTGAGTCGTTTGCAACTCATAGCGACCCTATGCACAACAGCCCTAAACCCTGCTCTATCCTGTGCCAAGTATTAGGCTTCATATAAGAATGTGTAATAACAGTATTAACCTGATGGAAAGCTCTAAGTCCCTCAAAATTCTGCCACTGGTAAAAGTTAACATTTGTTGACATTGTTTTACCTTGTTTTCCATTGGTAAAAGTCAACTAGTTCTGGTGGCCTACTGGTAACAAGCTGTGCTGCAATCCCAGAGGCACTTGGTTTGAATCCACCAGTTGCTCTCGGTGGGAGAAGGATGGGCAAACCTCCTCCATGATTAACTGCCTCTGGAAACCCACTGGAGGCCGAGCTACAGGTCAGTTCTGACTGAATGGCAACAAGAAGAAGAAGAAGGAATAAATAGATTATCTTGGTGGCACAGTGGTTAAAGACTTAAAGCCTTGATTGTTAACTGACAATTTGGTGGTTTGACTCCAACAGCCACTCTGTGGGGACAAGATGTGCTAGTTTAATTTCTATAAAAATGACAGTCTTGGAAATTCTATGGGGCAGGTCCACTCTGTCCTATAGGGTCACTATGAGTTAACACCAGCAGACTTAACAGCAGAGAGTTGGGTTTTATTTTCAGATGTCCTTTCTAAAGTAGCTCAAAAAAATGACCTTGGAGAGAAAAAAAATGACCTTGGGAAAAAAGAACAGACATATTTATATCACACAAAATAATATCAATTATAAAACTATTAGCTCTAGCAGGAAAAAAGATTCAGCAGCTTAGATTGATATAAAGCTCTTAATGTAATTAATCATTACATTTTACATTAATTATTTAGTGTAATTAATCATTGCATCATTATATTTTACAGCCTTTTGTGAACTAGCTAGGTTAAAGGTGGTTGTTATCTTGTTGAGTTCAGACTGCCAAGTCAGAGCCGACCCATAGCTGACCCTCCGGTGTGTTTTCAGAGGCAGTTAATTACATGAGAGGAGACTGCCCATCCTCTGGTGAATTCGAACCACGTGCCTTTGGGATTGCAGCACAGCTTCTTGCCAACAAGTGTATCTATCTGGCTCTTAGATATTATCCAAAGATCTAAGCAAGTCTTTTGTGAGGAGGGCAGAAGGTGGTTTTGGATGAAGTGAATTTCCTTGCCATGACCCGGAGTAGACTGGTACTTCTGGAATCTCGTAGTTGTGGATAAGTTGGAATTAACGCATTTTATCTATTCAGCTGACAGCTGCAATGATAAGCACCTATGTGGCTGATGAGTGTCTTAGCTTTCTAGTGCTTATATAAGAACAAATAACACAAATGAATGCCTTTAAAACAGAAACTTACTGTCTCCTACTTTGGCTAAAGCAAATTGGGACACTGGCTCTGCAGTAGGGCTCTTGTTGATAGCCCTGGGAGTTCTTTGCCATCTGTCTTCCGTGTGTGTGTGTGTGTGTGTGTGTGTGTGTGTGAGAGAGAGAGAGAGAGAGAGATCGATCTCGATCGATCCCTGGTCTATTCTGCACTTTTTAGAAGATTATACGGAGAAGGATTCTGGGCTCATTAACATAGTGAAAGAGTACCCACCATCCTCAATAGAATAATACTGAAAGGTAACAGGCTCAGTTGTCCACATTTTTTTTTCTTTTGGGGGGAAGGGTTGTTGCCCTTGTTTGCCACTGAATCAAAGCTACTCACCAGTGGCTCTTCAGAGGTGGTAACAGTATAAAAGGAGACTGCCCGTCTTTCTCCCTTGGAGCAGCTGGTGGATTTGAACCACCTGCCTTTGTGTTGGCAGCATAACTCCTTATCCACTAGGCCACCAGAGCTCACTTAGCTATGAAACAGGAAGATTGAAGAATAATTTTTGGTTATATAAACAAGCACAAGAAAAATGAGACTTTCGAGCACTTTGATTCCACTACTTTACAAAGACAAGAATTGTTTTCTACAGGAAAAGAAAAAAAGAGGGAAAGGATGCAAAATGACAATGACAATAAGAGATGGTGAAAAGAAGTAAGTTTATTTTGGTCAGGTCAAAGAAGGAATGGATGTCTGAAACTCTTAGCTCAGAAGAGGAAAAGGTTCTTGCCTTTGGTCCTTGCATGTGAACAGTCTGAAGTACAAATCTTTTCAGAGAAAAGACTCTTGCAAGTACCTATGTAGTATTATTGTCTAAGAGAAACTGGTTAACTAGACATGACAGTGCTGGAAGGTGCCAGGACAGAATGTGACTTTTGGAAATTACAAAGAATACAAAACACAGTGTTTCTTTGTGCTATTTAAGACTATTGGACATGCTATTATATCATGAATAGAGTCCAATTAAGCTGAGAATTGAGGGTGGAGGTGGATGTATTGAATAAGACAGGGTAGATGTGCCCTTCCTTGGGAGCAAAGCTCCTTAATCCTGGATCAGAAATAAGCTATTCATTTATTGTTCATTCATGAAACAAATATGAACCTTCTACACAGACTATATATTATTTTAGGTACTAGGAATATAGCAGTGGGAATGCAATATAAAGGAATTGTTCTCATAGCATTTATATGCTAGAAGCAGAAAAATACATGGCAGGAAGCTGTGCTGCAATCCTGAAGGCACAGCGTTCAAGTCCATTAGCTGCTCTATGGGAAAGGAAGGGCCAACTCCTCTCGTGCGATTTGCTGCCTCTGAAAACCTTCTGCAGGGTCAGCTTTTGGTCAGTCCTGACTTGATAGTACACAACAACAACATATGGATTTTGGTATCAAAAGAAAAACCTAACAAATCCATTGCCATCGAATCATTTTCAATTCATGATGACTCCATGTGTTACGGCATGATCCGCTCCATGGAGCTTTCTGAGCTGCAATCTTTATGGAAGCAGAACACCAGGACTTTCTTCCATGACACTATTGGCTACATTCAAACTACCAATCTAGTATTAGTATTTGAGGTTAGTATTTGAGCATATCCTGCTTGCCCCAGCCAGGGTTAAGACCTGGGTTATGAAGGTACTTTAGATTGGGGTGAGGAGGCAGGGGAGGCTGTCAGGGAAGACCTCTCTGGAAAAGATGATTTGAGCTGAGACCCGAACAATGAGAATGGCAGTCTTCTCGTAATCTATGTACCTGGGAGAAAGAAGACAAACTACAAATATCATAGAGACATTCACTTGGTATACCTGAAGGACAGAGAGGAGAGCAGGTAGGACTGCAAGAGTGTGTAGTGACTAGAAACTACCTCGTGTTCTCCTGCAAAGTGGCTGATGAGTACAGACTACTGAGCTTTCCATTAGAAGCTCAATGTTTAACTACAGTGGGCTCCTGAGGGACAGACTAGGAAGTCATTATGAAAGTCCAGCAACAGATGACAGAAGCTTGGACTGGGATAATGATAGAGGAATTGAAAAAAAAGTACCATAATAACCCAATTGCAAAATGGGCAAAAGACATGGAAAGAATTTTCACAGAGAAAGATACTCGAATGGCAAACAAACATATGCAGAAATGCTCCAAATCACTGGCAATAAGAGAGATGCAAATCAAAACCACAATGAGGTACCATCTCACTCCACTAACAGTGGCAAAGTTTAACAGGGCAGCAAGTAATAAATGTTGGAGAGGATGTGGTGAGAAAGGCACTTCTTATTCATTGCGGTGGAATTGTAAAATGGTGCAAACCATTCTGGAAGGCAGTTTGGCACTTCCTCAAAAAGCTGAACATAGAAATGCCATATGACCCAGCTATTCTGCTGCTTGGAATAGACCCTGAGAATATGAGAACTGAGGCACAAACGGAGATTTGTACACCAATGTTCATAGCAGCATTATTCACTATCACAAAAACATGGAAACAGCCCAAATGTCCAACCACAAACGAATGGATTGAGAAATTATGGTACATTCACACAATGGAATACTATGTAGCACGCAGGAGCAATGATTTTGTGAATTATTGCCTAACTTGAGAGGGACTGGAGTGCATTATGCTGAGTGAACCAACTCAATCCCACAAGGATATATATTGTATAAAACCATTCTTGTAGAAAGAGTACAAGGATCCAAGAGGGGTGGGAGAGGCTGGAAGCAGAGGGATGTGGATGTGCAGGGGGAGGGGAGGATTAATCATCAGGTTGTATAATTTGATAGGGGGGGTGAGGGAAAATGGAAAGAATTTGTTCCAATTTGTATTCAAATTTTGTAAATAAACTAGTAGAAAATTTAAAAATATAAATAAACAAAAACCCACTGGAGGATTTAAAAAAAGTACCATATACCATATGTACAGGGACCTAGGAGTAAAATGAAAGACCATAAAGTTCATCACAGGAGAACTAGGAGCAACTTGAGAAGCCCTTATTTAGAGCATGCACTGACTTCCTAGCATTGCAAAAACCCTGCAACAAGGAGAGGATAAAATAATTAGAAAATCCCAATGTACATCAGAGAACTTCTCCAACAGGGTAAAAAAGAAAACCACAGGCTGGGAAAAAATGGTTAGCAATGATAAATCTGATAAGGGATTCATATCTAAATGTATAGACTGTTCCAAGACCTATAAAAGAAAAGGTAACCAACCCAATCACAAAATGGGTACAAGATATAATTAGAGACTTCACCAAAGAAGAAATTCAGATGAACAACAAACACATGGGAAAAAGGTTCAAAATCCCTAGCTATCAGAGTGAAGAAACTAAAACAATGGAATGCCATTTCATCCCATGAACAATAGGTAAGTTCACCAGGGCAGCAAACAACAAACACTACTGGCAAGGATGTGGAAAGACTGGAACTCTCATTCACTGCTGGTGGGAATGGAAGATGGTGCAACCACTATGGAAGGTGGCCTGGCACTTTCTCAAAATGTTGGAAATAGGAATATCATTTGAGCCAGCTATCCCATTACTGGGAATATACCCTAAAGAATATGACCCATGACGCAGACAGATGTACGCACGCTCATGTTTACTGCAGCATTAGCCACAATAGTAAAGAGATGAAAGCAGCTCAAATGCTCATCAACAAATGTATGCAGAGAAAAACTGTTACATTCATACTATGGGATCTTTCTCTTTTGGGGCAAAAGAACTAGATGAATAAAGGTATCATTTAATAAGACGGAGATAACTTGGAGGTACTGATATGATAGAGCAAGAGTTAAGTTAAAAGTTTTGATTTTTATACATTGAACTTGAGATGCCTTTTAGACATTAAAATATAGAATTAAAGGTTAAGCCTACTGACATCGAGTCAATTCCTAATGCATAGCAACCCCCCATTGGGATGCCAAGGCTGTAAATCTTTTAAGGGAGGAGACTGCTGAGAAAAAACAGTAAACCGTCTTTGAAGCAGTAAGACTTAATGTGCTTATCCATTTGAAACAGTGTAGGGAAGTTCAAGAATCAAACACTGAGGCTTTGCAACAGTTAGAGGTCATAGGAATGAGCAGTAACCAGTATGATATGGGGGGTGGTAGGGAAACAAAGTGTAGGATGAAACCAGTCAAGGAAAGAAAATAGTCTGAGAATGAAAAAAGTGGCCGATTATAAAAATGTTGCTCGGAGTCATGTGGTAAGAGAAGAGAGAATTACCATAGATATATGGCAAGATGACAGTCAGTGGTGACCCTAACAAAGGTCCTGTCTGCGGTGTGATGGGGAGAAAATCAAATAAAGTGGACTGAACAGAGAATGAAGGGTGAAGAAGCAGATATGGTAGATACAGGGAACATTTCCTAGAAGCTTTGGTATGAGGAAAGAGCAATTACATAGAGCCAAAGAGAATTAAGCTTTTTAATTTTTTTTCAATTTTCAAAGATTATCTTTTGTAGATAGTCATGAGTCACAGTCTAATCTATGACACCTAACAACAGCAACAACATATCCATACAAATGTATACTTAATCTTAACACACATCTCTCCATCGGACCGCTTCATAGAGGGCTAATTTATTTCTACTATCAAGTTCTTTTTCCATTGAAAAAGATTGTTGGGAGAATTAGAGCTCAGGATTGTCTGTTGTACAAATGGACTGCTTTATAAAGCTTTTGAGGTTTTCTTCCATGAAGGAATTCAAAGGGGGAAAGTAAACTTTTGTCTGAAAGAAAAAGTTAAGCTAAAAGTTACAAAACACAGCCACAAAAACTTACTAGGCACCAATTTAATGTTGAACTTCCAGACATAACAAAGTACACATGGGTTTGATACACACACATATCCATTTATATATTCAGTTATGGTTTATATGTAAACATTTATACACATATACATGTGTATCTACTTGCAAACTGTAGTCCAACAGTTCATTTGAAAAGAGCTGAAGGTTTTAAATTTGAAATGCATAGCAAGTGGTTCTCGAACTTATTCAAATACTGAGAAGCAAGCAGGCATGATGTTCTTGTCAGAACACCATGAAATAGTAATCTATTTAACATCACCACATAAATTAAAACCAGTCTGCTATCAGAATATATTTGCAAAACTTTTCCAATTTATGGTGTTCTCAGTGTCTCGGAAATTTTTCCATGATGCCTCTAGGCCAGCAGCATCGAGCAGTCTAGTGAAGATGCAGTTAGATTTCAAAAACTTAAGTCTTTAGGCCAAACAATTTAGGAGTTGTTGGGGTTGGGGGAAATCACCATTTTATTCCATTATTACATATTTGAACTTACTTAAAAAGGGCTGCCTGCTGAGCTCTGCACACAATTTCTCAAAATTTGGAAACATAGTCGACATTGCCACCCTCCTTTCCACACTGATCTTCATGGGTATGTTGTTGTTAAGTGCTGTCAAGTCGTAGACGACTCATAGCCACCTTATGAACGAAAGACCTAAACACTTGTATAACTTTCATCATTTCTCCAAGTTCATAGAATTTCTAGAGGCAAGCTATTTTGGAAGTGGACACTCCTCCTGCTTCCAAGCCTGTTTTAATAGGGGAGCTCCACCAAACATTGCCCACCATGGGTATAGGTTTTTCTTGTATTAGGCAGATCCTCCCCCTTTTCCTTCATTGTCATTATGTTTCATACAATCAGTTCAAACATTCTATAAAATTATCTCCCTCCAGATTACGCCCACCATTACCCTGTCTTTTCAGGTCCCTGCCAGGCATATGCTTTTTACCAGAATAACCACGTTGTTCTCGTTAAGTGTGGTTGACTTGACTACAACTCACAGCAATCCTATGAACAATGAATCTGTATCTTGCTCTATCCTGTGACGCCTTCATCTTCTCTGCCACACTTGAGCCCACTGTTACAGAACCTTGGTGGCACAATGGGCTAAGCATTAGGCTGCTAAACTAAAGCCTAACTATTCTAATCCACTAGTGAGTCCAAATGGAATCAATGGCAATAACCATGAGAAACTCAGTTTCATATATATATATATATATATATATATATATATATATATATATATATATATATATATATATATATATATATATACACACACACACACACACATATATATTCATCAACATCATCATCAAAAATACGTAGTACCTGTTGTTGAAACCATAAACTATCTTGAACTTCTAAACCATGTGCTGTTTGAGACATTTTACTGTGCTTTCTAACATGATATAAAATATCCCTTATTTAAGTAACTCCTGTGAGAATGTCATTGCTTCAAGCATCTCAGGGCTCAGCTGGGGAACTAAAGGCCTGCACTACGTGTACACTCAATAAAACCACAACTTAACAACTTAAAATGAAGAAGGAAAAAGTTTTGATGGACTGAACATAAATTATTTTTTCCATTAATAGTCATTTTCTTCATTGAAATTAATAATAAAAAAAATAGTCATTTTCTATGTCTAAACTTATTGGTTATATATGGTTCTAGAAATTCATGGAAATACTGAAAACTTAAGAGAATTCCATAGATTATGTGAATATCCTCCATGGATTGAGGATGGTGTTATAATTCTGTTTTCATTTTTGTTTGTTTTTTGTTTTTTTTATTTTTATTTAATTTCTTTATTTTTCATTTCAGTGAACATCTACAGAGATTTTGGAATTCCATTCATT
>NW_006399981.1:1184797-1202241 GCF_000299155.1 Elephantulus edwardii
TATGATTGTCTTCCTAAATGGGTGTGGGGTGTCTGGGTCATAAGCCCTGGCCTGGAACTGCCTCTTCTGTCCTTGCAGATCTCCCAGCAAAGTCCAAGTTTACAAAGATGGCGTTTCCTCACAGACCTCTGGGAACTGTAGTCAGTACCTGCAGTGGTAGCAGACAGGAAGGCTGTAGTGGTAGCAGACAGGAAGACTGAGTCCAGATCTCCCAGCAAAGTCCAAGTTTACAAAGATGGCATTTCCCCACAGACCTCTGGGAACTGTAGTCAGTACCTGCAGTGGTAGCAGACAGGAAGGCTGCTAATTCTGTTTTCTGTAGATAGTAAAGTAAGTGAGAACACAAACTAGATCCACGGTCCACATTAGATCCAGGATTTATCACGTCCTAGCTGTAGAAATGTTCCTCCCTATCTTAGACACTCACACATTGCCAGAGGGTTGGTTTTGACTCACAGCTGAACCTCCAGCTGGTTTCTAAGGCTGTGAATGGCGTGGGAGAAGACTTCTCATCTTTCTCTCTCAGAGTGGCTGGTGGATTCAAACTACCAGAAGCATGGCCTTTGGGTAGTGACTTTAAGTGCAACACTACTGATTACACCAGCAGAGTACCCTGTTTAAATAACTGGCATCTCTAATACCACTGATACTGCTAAAAGGGGGGAAATTAAGCTCTTTTTAAAATGCTATCTTTACATACATAGGCACATTACGTGGTTACTGTTATTAGGAGCTGTTGAGTTGATTCTGGCTCTTAGCAACCCTCTAGGACAGAGCAGAACTGGTTTCCAAGGCAGTATATTTTTATGGCAGAGACTCGTGCCGAGCAGGTGGTGCGCTGGCACCTTTCCCACCGAGTCACCACACCTCCTTCACATATGCCATATTGTTTCAAAGTAGGGAGAATGGGAATTATGAAAATAGAGCTGATGGGATCGCTTTGTATCTCGGGCTTAGGTTCCAGAAAAAGCTCTGTGATGTCCCAAATAGCTTGAAATATTTCACAGAGTTGAAATTCTGGGACCAAATTTTCAGTAATTACAGATTCTCATAAGGATTTCTTTTAAAAACTAGAACTCTGAGAATCTGAAGATGGTGCTAATCACATACAAGTTATTATGAGTTTTTTTAAAATTAATTTTAACGAACGTTCACAGAGATTTTGGATTTCCATTCAGTCACTGTTGCACTTTTCTCCCTGTCCACCCTTCCCCTCCAGTTTGCTCCTCTCTTTGAAAAGTGAAAGAAAAATTCTTTCATTGGTATGCAATGGCCCCCCTCCCCCTGAGTACACTCCATTATGCAACCTTCATTCTGGACTCTTGTCATGACCATAATACCAAATCATATATCTCTTTTAAACTGTTCTCTCCTTCATCTGCTTCAATGCAGTATACATAATTTATCCAATTTTTCTCAGTCTTACCCCAAACCTGATGTCAGTCTCATTCAACAACAGTGGCATTATGCAGTATTTGTCTTTTTGTGACTGAGATATTTCACTCAGCATAATGTCCTTCTGGGTCACCCATTTTGAATAATATTGCATGAGTTCCTTGTTTTTCAATGCAGCGTAGTATTCCATTGTGTGAATATACCAGAGCTGCTCTATCCATTCATTTGTTGATGGGCACTTAGGTTGTTTCCAACTCTTTGCTATTGTGAACAAAGCCGTAATAAACATGGGTGTGCCTATATTGTGAATTGTTTTAAAGCATCTGTTTCTTCACATATTGCTGGGGCTAGACGATCCTAAAGAAAGAATTCATTTTGGGAGAACAGAGAATTTTAAGGTAGATTGAAGATAATATTAAGTAAATTACTTAAGGGAAAATAAAGGTACCAGACATGTGGGATCATAGAAATGTTGGAGTTTAGAAGCAAAAAAGAGTAACAGAGAGGGCAATGAAAGGACGCTAAAGATATTCTTCCAACTCCTTCATAATATACATCCCGCCATTCACACAGTCAATGTCTACCTGTGTCTGTCTCATCCATTTCTCCACACCTTGCCACTCCCTCAGCACTGGACAAACACTGATCTTTCACTATTAGGCTACTTAAAAATATTGGTTTGCACATACTCCTTAGTCATTATCTACAACTTTTAAGTCAACCAATTACGCAATGTTGTCTCTCCAATAAATGACCACATTCGAAGTTCCACCATTCCTCTATCAGTTTGTGATACCATGGTGACTTGTGTGTTGTGATGCTGGAAGCTACTGCCACGAGTCTTTCAAACACTAGCAGGGTCACCCGTTGTGCTCTGGTTCCAGAGGACCTTACAGATTAAGACAAACGAGGCAGTAGACCTGGTCATCCACTTCTGAAATAATAAGCCCTTGAGAACTCTACAAATAGCACCATAACATGTGCCAAAATACTGCCAGAAAATGAGCCGTTCAGTTTAGAAGGCATTTAGAATCACAACGATGGAAGAGCTGTCTCCTCAAATTAGAATCTGCATTAATAACTCAGATGGAGTAAAACACAATGAACGAAGCTTGCATGTTGATATGGCATGACTCAAAATGAGGATACACATTTGCAAACGTTCATTTATAACTGGAATGTGGAATGTATTTAATATGAATCTAGGGAAATTCACAGCGACGCGATGAGCAACAGATCAAAACTTTACCCCGCCCTCATGATCTCCATCATGCTCTGGTCTATTGTGGTAGTGACTGTCTCAATCCCTCTCATGAAGGTTCTTCTCTTTTGTGACCCTCTGCCCTTCCCAGCACGGTGTCCTTTTCCAAGGACTGGCTGCTGTTGATAACATGCCCAAGGTATGGGAGACAAAGTTTCCCCATGCTTGCCCCTGAGAAACTCTGAAGACTGCACTTTCTCCAAGACTGATTTATTGGCTCTTTTGGAAGTCCACTGTATATTCAATACTCTTTGACAAAAGCACAATTCGTTAGGCTAAGTACTTCTTTAGTTTTCTTTATTCATTGTCCAACTTTCAGATGCATTAAAAGCAACTGAAGATACCATGGCTTGGATCAGGTATACCTTAGTCCTTAAACTGACATCCTTGCTGTTTAAGTACACTTTTAAAAGGTCATTAACAGTAGAGTTTTCCTTCAGGAAATACCTCGAAAGTGTCTTCTTAACAATGAATTCAATATCACTTTTCTTCTATTTTGCATCCCATGAGACTGACTGATCTGGAGTGTTCAAAGCCAGTCCATCTCATCTCACTAAAGCCTAGAATGTCGATGTACATACATTCCATTTCATTTTTCACAACTTCTGGTTTTCTAATATTTCAACAGAATGCACAGATTATAGAACAATATTATTAATATTATATGCAAATAAAACTATTCCTAAAAATTGAAACAGTATATGGACAAGAATCTGCCAAATGGAAGAGGCCATGGAATGAGAGGTATCACTGCTGATGTCAGATGGTTCTTGGATGAAAGCAGAGTACCAGAATGGGGCTCACTTGTGTTTTATTGACTGTTGCTGTTATGTGCCTACCAGTTTGAACTGGCTTATAGCTGACCCTCAACAAGTTTCAAAAGGGGGGAAAAAAAAAATCACAGGGGAAGAAACAATCTATCTTTCTCCCTGTGGGACAACTGAAGAATTTGAACCGTGTGCCTTTGTTGACTACACAAAGGCATCTAACTAGGCAGATCATGAAAAATTATGCATAACATTGAGAAAAACTGGAATCTTAGAACACTTAATTTTGTTCATGTAGAACCTGTACTGAGACCAAGAAACGGTGATATGTACAGAACAAGGTCTTAATGCATGTTTTAAAATTGTGGGCATCAGGATTGTTTTCTTTCATCATGCCTACTGAATTTGCCTGCTGAGCAAATAATCCAAGAAGCTGGGCTATATGAAAAAAGAATGTGGCATCAGGATTGGAGGAAGACTCAGCAACAATCTGTGCCTATCTAGATGACACTCATCAACAATCTGCATACGTAGATGACACAGACTCCTCAACAAACTGTGTATGTAGATGACAAGAGCTTGCTTGTTGAAAGCGAAGAAGACTTGAAGCATTTATTGAAAATCAAAGACTACAGCCTTCAGTATTGATTATATCAAAGAACAATGAGAACAAAAATATTCACTACTGGCCCAACGGTAACATTATAGCTAATGGAGCAAAGACTGAAATTGCAAGTGATTTCTTGTTGCTTGGTCTCACAATCAACATCTATGGAAACAGTAGTCAGGAAACCAAAAGATGTCATTATACATTAGGCAATTTTGCTGTCAAGCACCTCTGATAAGTGTTAAAACATAAGGATGTCCACTTAGAGACGAAAGTATGCCTAACCCAAACCACAATATTTTTCAATTGCTTCCTGTGCATGTGAAAGTTGGGCAAACTAACAAAGACTGAAAAAGAACCAATACCTCTGAACTACAGTGATAGACAAGAGCATTGACTATGCCAGGAACTGTCAAAAGAACCAACACATTTATCTTGGACAAAGTGCAACCAGAACAATCCTACCGCTGTTGTTTTGTACTGGAACCAACCCGTAGCTGAACCTCCAGGAGGTTTTTGAGGCAGTAAGTCGCACAAGTGGAGATTGCTCAACTTTTTTCAACAGAGCATCTGGTGGATTCAAACTGTATACCTTCTTTGTGTTGGTACGAGAGAAGCAAAATCTCTAAGTTTTACCTCACATACTCTGGGCATGTTGTCAGGAGGGGCCAATCTTTGGAAAAAAGACATCATACTTGGAAAAAGAGAATGTCAACAAAAGACAAGATCCTTAACAAGATGGATGGACTGGCACAGTGGTTACAACAGTGGGCTTAAGCACAGTGGTAAATGTGAGATGGACAAGATTGAGTAACATTTCGATCTGTTGTTCAGAAGGCTGCTATGAGACAGAGTTGACTTCAAAACACTCAACATTTAAAGTTGCATACCAAGTTTTCTCCTTTCACACTCCCACAAAGCAGGTCAGACAGCTCAAAATCCTTGCCTCCAAGAAGCAATCTAGTTTCACCCTCTCAAGGATGAACCTGTTCATTCTCTTAGCAGTCCATGATATATTCAAGACTCTTCTCCAGCACCACAGCTCAAAGGCATAGATTCTTCTTCAATTGTCCTTAGTCATTGTCCAGCTCTCTGATGTGTAGCAAGTAGTTGTGAAGACCAAGGCCTGGATCGGGCACACTTTAGTCTCCAGACTGACACTGTTGCTCTCCAGTAGTCTAGAGACGTCCCTGACAACAGAGTTTACCAATATAATTCATCTTTTGCTTTCCTGGCTGCTGGTACCAAGAGTGTTAATTGTGAAGTCAAGCAAGCTGAAGCTGTTAACAATCTCACTCCTTTTCCTATCTATCATGATGCTGCTTCCGTAATACTGAGTCATCCAACATGGGACTTTAGCAAGTAATGCACAAAGAAAACTCTGGATTGTCAATAGATTTTTTTCCTTCAAATCAGACTCATTTGGGTTCTGTCTATCTAAACACCTTCTTGACATCTCCACTTGTGTATCTCCCAAGCATTTCATAATATTCCAGACCAAGCTCTGGATCCCCCTCTTGTGCCTTCTCTTCCTCCATTCTTTCCATTTCACTGACAGCAATGGCGATATAAGCCACTGAACTTCTCAAGGAGGAAACGTGGCAATCAATCATCTTTGATGCCTCCCTTTATCTTGCCCTATACTTAATCATCAATAAAAGTCCATTATGCCTTCTAAATGTCTTTGCAGTTCATCTTCTTTTCTCTAAAGCCACTGTTTCCATTCAAGTTCATCCTCTCTCCTCTGCAGAAAATTTCCAACTGGCCTTCATTTTCCACTTCTACCTATGACCAGAAAGCTTATATGGTGCCTTCATATAGAAAAAGGACCCTTCCTTTACCAAGGATGCAACACTGGGCCCCCCAGGATTTATACTTACATGAGTGGAGTTGGACTAGGTATAAGCTTTCTCTTACCCACTAAATTGCCACCTTCGTTCTTTGCACATCCACTCAACCATAGGTGTGGTTGTGAAAGAAGTTCAAGTTTCACTGCAAGTGTTGGGGGAAAATTTCTTGGAATCAATGGGATATAAATTGACATGTTTCAAATGACAGATGCGGTCCTAATGCCCACCAGCCAAAGCCAGGAAATTTGGAGAACTACTGTCTCACCAACAGATTGTAAAAGAGTCATATTTATTTTCATTCCTAAGAAATGTGATCCAACAGAATGTGTAAATTCTCAAACAAATATTATGAATATTACATGAAAGCAAAATACTGCTGAAGATCATTCAAAAACTACTAGAACAGTACAGAGATAGGAAACCATCAGAAGTTCAAGCTGGATTTATAGGAGGCTGTAGCACTATCTGATGTCATATGGATCCTGGCTGAAACCAAAAGAAAGTCTATTGGTGCTTTATTGACTATGTAAAGGGATTGAATGTATATCAATGTCTAACACTGAGAAGAATGGGAATCTCAGAACACTTAAATTGTGCTCATGTAAAATCTATATCTAGACCAAACGGTTTATGTGTGAACAAAGTAAAGGAACACTGAATGATTAAAAAATAAGAAAGGTGCGCATCACAGCCCTTTCTATTAAATCTGTATGCTGAGTAAGTTATTAGAAAATCTGGATTGCAGGAAGAAGAATATGGCATCAGAATTGGAGGAAGATGTTTAATAACCCTTGGTTATGCAGATGACATAAACTTGCTTGCTTAAAGTGAGGAGAACTTGAAGCATTTTCTGCAAAGGATCAAAGACTAGAGCCTTCAATATGGACTGCACTTCAATGTCAAAAAACTAAACATTCTCATCATTGAACCTATAAGCAACATTACGACAGCTGAAGAAAAGATTGAAGCTATCAACGACGTCATCTTATTTGGATCTACAATCAGCACACCTGGATCAGGAGATTTGTTACACTGGAAAGTCTATAGTCAGGGACTGCTCTGAATTCCTGAGGAGTAATAAAGGTAATCTTAGGACTAATGTATGCCTTACTTGGGCCTTAGCCTTTTCAATCACTTGCTATGCTGCTGAGAACTGGGCAATGAATATGGTTGACAGAAGATGAAATGATCCCTTGAATTGCAGAGCTGGAGTAGAGTTTTGAATGTCCCATAGACGGCCACAAGAACAGAGATGTCTTGGAGAAGGTGCAGCCCAAGTGCTCTGTGTAGGGAAAAAATGACAAAGTTTCATCTTCATCTCACTTACTTTGGGCATGTTGCGAAGAGAGGCTGTTCCTTGGAGAAGGACATTATGCTTGGGAAGGCAGAGAGATGATGGAGAGGAAGGCCCTCAACCAAGTGGAGTGACACAGTAACTGAATCACTGTGTGTCAGAGATTGGGAGGATGGCACAGGATAGGACAGACTTCAGACCTGTTGTTCACAGGTTTCTTATGAGTCATACTCAATTTAATGGCACCTAACAACAACAGTCAAACTAGTTCTCTGAAGGAATAAGCATCCTCTTTGTTGAAGACTCTTCTGCTCAGTTTGGAAACTTTGCATAGTTTGAAAGAATTTGGTATAAAGATGCATTCCTTCCTGTTAAGGTCTTCTGAGAAAATAATCTAAAATGTCCATCAACATATGGTATGATAAACAAAATGTGGTAGTGGAGATATAGCTACAGATACAGATACATATACAGATATAGATGACATAGACAGACATAGATATATAGATCATATATAGATATGTGGTCTCTCTGGGTTTAGAAGGGGTCATGGTGCTAGGGATATTGTAGCTGATGTTAGATGGATCTTAGCTGAAAGCAGAGAATACCAGAGGAATGTCTATCTGTGTTTCATTGACTATGCAAAGGCATTTGACTGTGTGGATCATAACAAACTGTGGCTGACTCTGAGAAGAATGGGAATCCCAGAACACTTGATCGTTCTAATGCGAAACCTATACTTGGACCAGGAGGCAGTCGTCAGAACAGAGCAAGGGAACACTGCATGGTTCAAAATTGGGAAGGGCGTACACCAGGGATGCGTCCTATCTCCATACCTTTTCAACCTGTATGCAGAACAGATTATCCGGGAGGCTGGGCTCTATGAGGAGAAATGTGGGGTCAAGATTGGTGGACGATCTATCAACAGTCTACGTTATGCAGATGACACAACCCTGCTTGCTGAAACTGAGGAGGACCTGAAGCACCTGCTGCAGAGGGTCAAGGACTGCAGCCTACAATATGGATTGAGGCTCAATGTCAAGAAGACAAAGATTCTAACCACTGGACCAACTGGCAGCATCAGGATGGATGGTGAAGAGACTGAGATTGTTCATAGCTTTAGTTTGCTTGGCTCCACAGTCAACACTCTTGGCACCAGTAGCCAGGAAATTAAAAGGCGCACTGCCATGGGAAAGTCTGCTGTTAGGGACCTATCCAAAGTACTGAAGAGCAATGGTGTCTCTCTGGAGACTAAGGTGTGTCTGATACAGGCCATGGTCTTTGCAATCACTTGTTATGCATCAGAGAGCTGGACAATGACCAGGGAGTATAGAAGGAGAATTGATGCCTTTGAGCTGTGGTGCTGGAGAAAAGTATTGAGAATACCATGGACTGCTAGAAAAACAAACAGATTCATCCTGGAAAGGGTTAAACCTGGTGGCTCCTTGGAGGCAAGGATTCTGACGCTCTGTCTAACATACTTTGGACATGTTGTAAGGAGAGACCGGTCCTTGGAGAAGGACATTATGCTTGGGAGGGTGGAGGGACAGCACAGGATGAGAAGGCCCTCTATGAGGTGGATTGATTCAGTGACTGGGGTAATTGGGACGGGAGTGTCAGAGACAATGCGATTTGCACAGGACAGAGCAGAGTTTAGGGCTGTTGTACATAGGGTCACTATGAGTTGCAAGCGACTCGACAGCACATAACGACGACAACAACAACAACAATGTGGTCTCTCTATATACACACATATATGTATATAAATATAAAATGTGGAATATTATATAGCCATAAAAATGAATTTCTAAAGTATACCATGACATGCATGAACTCTGAAACCATTATACGGAGAGAACTAAAACAAAAAGACAAATATTGTATGATCCCACTTATGTTGTTGTTACATACCGTCAAGTTCCCTGTGAGTCACAGTGATCCTATGTTTATAACTCTGAACCCTGCCTTATCCTAAGCCAGTCTCACTGACTCCAGTACACCTACCCCTACTGCCCCAGTTACCATTATCAATCAGTCTCATTCAGGGAATTCCTCTCCTGCGCTGACACTCTATTCTTCCACGATGGAGAGGAAAGAGATTGAGGTTGTTGATTTCAGCTTCCTCGGCTCCACAATCCACATTCTTAGCACCAGAAGTCAAGAAATAAAAAGATTAATTATCCTGGGGAAGTCTGCCATCAGTGACTTCTCCAAAGTGCTAAAAAACAATGATGTCAGTCTAGAGACTAAGGTGCATCTGATCCAGGCCATTGTGTATGTAATTGCTTGCTATGCATCAAAGAGGTGGACAATGATGAAAGGTGGCAGAAGAATTGATGTCTTTGTGTTATGGTGCTGGAGAAGAGTATTGAATGTACCATGGACTTCAAAGAGGACAAACAGGTCTGTCTTGGAGAGGCAAGTTCCGACCTGGAGGCAAGAATTTTGAAGCTCTGTCTCACATACACTGGGCATGTGACCAGGAGGAACTAGTTCTTGGACAAGGACATCTTGCCAGGAAGGATGAATCCTACTGATATGAAACAGATATTTAGGATAGGCAAATGCATAGAGACCAGTGACTGTGGCAGATGGGAGCTGGAAAATGAAAGTTATTATATAAGGGGCAATAAGTTTACATTGAGGATGAATGAAGAAAACTGAAAACTGGGAATAGTTGTACAATATAGTGAACGACGCTAGGATCACTGACCTGGACAACTGAAAAGTGGCTGAAACAGTACATGTATTGTTACATGTCTTTTACAACAATAAAGCTAATTCCTTTTTCATTTAAATCTCCTAAAAGTATATCTTACTTCATTTTCATAGAGGAAATATGTACCTGAGATTGATAAAATAATCTAACACTTAAGGGAAATAAATCAACAAAATTTAGGTGGGTCCTAAGCACTTGTAACATGTATCCTGAATCATGTATCGATGAGCATCATCTCTTTTAACACAGCCTTACTGGGAAGCCACAGATATATTCTACTAAAAGAAATAAATAGATTTATTTGAGTAAAAAAAGTTACAAACTTTCTATTTTGTAATCCCCTTTATTTCCACAATCAACTTCTGTGGCACCCGAAAAAGGCTGCTTAATACAGCTATATGTCCTGACTCATTGTTAACCAAAAATTACTCTAACCAATTTCATCATTTCTGATGTATTTAGTTTGATGTTGAAAAATGCTAGATCAATCCCTCAAATCAAATTTATCTTCCAAGAATTAATACTATCAGTGTAAAAACTCTTCTGCACAATGTGCTAAAGATTTTAAGGTAAACCGGATTTCTTAAAGGGAAATTTCAAAGATATCTTAAGCAATAGCAGTGTTATTAGAAGACACGAATGGTATCTCAGGGGTGAAGTCATATGTAATTGTGCACCAAGAGCAATCTAGATCTCCAAGGAGCCTTGTAGCTACAATTCTATTATGTCTTTGGTCACCTTCATTTAATTTGGCTGATATAACACCTGGCACATAGTAAGTCATGCAGTAAAAGGTTTAAAAAATATATTTCCCTAACAATGACACTACAGAATCCATCAGCAAAAGCAGGGCATTGAACCATTAGACATTTTTTCCTAAGGTAGAAATTCTATCTTGTATTTTCCTCTCAATACATCCCTGATGCCTTCCCTTCCCACTTCCAAACCATGCAGTGCTCTCCTGCTCCGTTTGCACAACAGCCTCCTGCTCCAGGTATAGCTTTTACATGAGCACAATCAAGTGCTCCGGGATTCCCATTCTTTTCAATGTCAACCACAACTTGGTATGATCCACGGAGTCAAATGCCTTTGAATAGTTTATAAAGCACAAATAGACATTTTTCTGGTATTCCTTCCTTTCAGCCAGGATCCATCTGACATCAGCAATGATATCCCTGGTACCACAGCCTCATCTAAACCCTGCTTGAACGTTCTCTATGCTGAGCAAATTATCCAAGAAGCTGGACTTTATGGAGAGGTGTGCTGCGTTAGGAGTGGAGCGAGACCCATCAATAACCTGGGTTATGCAGATGACACAACCTTGCTTGCTGGATGTGAGGAGGACCTGAAACACTTGTTGCAGAAATAATGCATTAATTCTATAAAAATGCTGTTTAACTCAATATTGTGAAAATTACAATCCTACAAAAGCAATCTACATGTGCAACACATTCCCAATAAAGATACCAAATTGATTTTTCAAGGAGATTGAAAGGATGCCATCAAGTTTATGTGGAGAGAAAAGAGAACTTGAATAAGCAAAGCACTTCTGAAAAACAAAATGAAGTGGGAAGGACAGCACTTCCTGACTTCAAAACTTATTACTCAGTGACAATAATCCAAACAGCATAGTACTAGTACAATGACAGGCACATAGACCAATGGAACAATGAATGGAACAATGACAGGAACATAGACCAGAAATGGACCCATCTATCTATGGTCAATTGGTATTCAAAAAAGAAATAAAACCTATCAAATGGGGAAATGACAGCCTCTTCACCCAACAGAGCTGGAAAAACTGGTCTGCCACATGCAAAAGCTGAAACAGGATCCTAATCTCATACCAAACACAAACATCACCTCAAGGTGGATCAGAGACCTGCGAATAAAGCCCAAAACCATAAAGTTCATCAGAGACAAACTGGGATCAAGATTGGATGGCCTAGTCTATGGAATATATAGACTGCCAAATACAGCCAGAAATGCATAATCTAAAGAGAATAAAGTTGATGAATGGTACCTTCTAAAGGTTAAATCCATGTGCACATCAAAAACTTTTTCCAACAGGATAAAAAGACAACTTATTGACTGGGAAAAAACATTTGGCAATACCATCTCAGACAAGGGTCTTATATAAAAAGTTTTTAGAATCCTACAGGGCCTCCACAAGAAAATAACTGAATTACAAAAAGGGCAAAAGACATGGAAAGGCTTTTCACAAAGGCAGATACTTGGATGGCCAACAGACACATGAAGAAATGTTCAAAATAAGTGTAATAAGAGAGACACAAATCAAAATCACAATGAGATACCATCTCACCCCAGTAGCAGTGACAAAGTTTAAAAGGACAGCAAGTAATAAATGTTGGAGAAGATGTGGCAAGGTACGAACTCTTATACACTGTTGACGGGATTCTAAAATGGTACAACCACTCTGGAAGGTAGTTTGGTCTTTCCTCAAAAAGCTGAACATAGAAATTCCATATGACCCAGCTATTCCATGGCCTGGAACATACCCTAGGAAAATCAGAACTGAGGCTCAAACAGACATTTGTACACCAATGTTCACAGCAGCATTTTTTATCATCGCAAGAACATGAAACACCCCAAATGTCCAACTATAATCAAATGCACTGAGAAATCATAGTACATTTACATGATGGAATACAACACAGCACGCAGGAGCAATAATTTTGAAAATCACTACCTAACAGGAGAGGATTATGTTACATGAACTAAATCAGTCCCCTAAGGACAAATACTGTATATGACCATTATTGTAGAAATAGAAACACAACTAGTAAAACACGTCTGAGGATCAAAGGAGGAGAGAATAGGGGGACAAGAGGAGTGAGGATTGTGGGGGAGGTAATCACAGGGTCGCACAATTTGACGATTGTAGGAAGAAATGGTTAAAGGAAATAGGAAAGATAGAAACAATTTTTTAAAAAATGGTATACAAATATTCTCTTTTAAATGACAATTATGAGCTTTCATTTCTAATAGATAGGGCTAGTTTTGCCAAGAAAGAAATGAAACCTATTTTCTTTCATTCATCAAAGGTATCCTATAAACAAATCATTCTGTTTTAATGGACATACACTTTCTGTTCTAACAAGAGCTGCAGGCAGAAGTCACGATTTAATCCGGGAGGTAGGGGTGGGGGGTTGGAAGGAACTACAGGAGCTACAAAGAAAAGTCTGAATGAAGTACTTCTGACTTCTAACCCTCAGACCTGGGGATTGTGAAGACCAGGGACTGTGCATACCAGAAGCTGACTCCCAGGAATGATGGTGTTTATTAACATGCAACAAACCTACTAGCTTTTCGAAGAGATAAAATTTTTATTTTCATTTCTGATGTAACTCAGAGAAAAATCAGTTTGAGTCATTTTGAATTACTGTGTCAATACTTAAGTAATTCCATTCATATAAACTGGAAAAAATTATTTTCACTTATTCCTCAAAATATAGTTTACCACCTTTAAACTTAAAAGCCTCCCTTCCCAGACCATAAAAAGTCCAAAGGAATAGCCTGACAACTGTAGATTATTTTCAGAGGTGTCTGTGCTGTAATACATTATCAAATGTAGTTCCTATTTGGGTGGAGAAGAGTAAACACCATAATGTACTCATTCAAATGCTCTTAACGGGAGGGAGGCCAGAAATAGCATTAGTCAAAATATTATTTTGAGGAAAGTAAACCACATTAAGATTAAGCAGTGCTTGAAAATCTTGAAGATGTTTTAGGATTGTGGTGTAAGCAGGCTTTGTGCTTTTTTAATAAATTGAGAAGAAACCAACACCCTCTTTAATAAGCAAAAGATAGTTTGGGTGTTTTGTTTTTTTTACACCACTGCTATTTCCGTCATTTGTTTTGATTTCACTGATTTCCTCTTTGATTTGCTGTGTCTCATCTTATTTACACGTGTCAGTCTTGAACAATCAACCGTCCTTATATTCTTTAACGGTCTTGCAAGGTAGCCAGGCCAACTGGCATTCCAAGTGGACAGTAAATCACTCTGGAACTTTATGTTCTAAGACCCGTTCTGCCAGGGATTTGTCATCTGTGCTTTATCAACCTTTTTATCACTTTCTGCCTTAGTTCCAGACGCCTGTCAGACTGTAAAATGGTGCTCTGCCATGGAGCTGATGCTTCTAAGGTGTTCTGGAAGTCCACAGAGGGACAAGCCATGACAGTTGAGGATCACCGAGTCTCACCCTGGTTCTGGCAGTAGGGTGAGGCTGCATAATGGTTAGATTCTGTGGCTGCAGGGTCAAACTGCCTGGGTTTGGAGCTCAGCTCTGCCACTTACTAACTCTGTGACCTTGGGCAAGTTACTTAATCTCTCTGTGACTCAGCTCTATCAAGCTAGAAAATGAGATTTTTGAGGTTAAATGTGATTAGCACTGTACCTGGCTTTCATTAAGGCTTCATCAATGTTACTGATGATTCTCTTTCTTTTCTTTTTTCTTTTAAAAGCGTTCACTAGTATATCTTGGATGTGACTAAACCAAGATTGTGTCATTCAGCCTGAGCTTATTTAGTGCCTTCACTGCTGAAGGGAACACCAATGTCAGACCTATCAGTATAATTTCCTACAATTCTGAGCAGACATCTCCAGGGCATGAGCATCATGGGGAACCAGCCAAAAAGTACCGCACTGCAGGTATTTTGGAAAGTCACAGTAAATTTTGTTAAGCAGAAGGGTATGATTCATGCACACCCTGCAGCAGGAATTCAGCACCGTGGCATGCCACTGGTCCCTGACTGATGATTGCTGTTCCTTGTATCCAGAGCATCACAGATGACAGTGACAGGTCTGCACATGCCTGTGGGCACACCCAGGTTTTCACAAAAGCCAAACTAATTCTGCAAAAAAGTAAAGCAAGCAGTGCCACAGGGAAGGTCTGGGTTTAATTTGCTTATTTGTTTTTGTATTTTTTAGAGGATCTTTTAATTCCAATAGTCCTACACACATTTCAAGCTCATGAGAAATGAAATAAACCATTTTCCCCTGCATGCCTATATTTCTAGTAAAATGACCAACAAATATATATTGTTGAAAAACAAGCATACCTAAACCTTCCTTACAGTTTACCTTTACAATTTATAGAGCTTGTTCTGAATGTGTAGAAGTTGTGACATATTTCATCAGTGTCATTGCCCTGCCTTTGCTCTTATGTCTTTGTGACTGTTCCTTGTTACATCCCTTCCAGCTCTCTCACACAGGAAATACAGATGCTTCTCCTACTGATTGATCCTGTGTACTTAGTGCTTAAAATTTATCCATAAGTAAAATTAAAAATAAAATTTAAAAAGTACAAAATCAAAAAAATATCCGGGAACCAGTACAAAATAATGTCTAAGAGTCCAGATGCTGATGACAGGCAGACTTGGGTTTGTGGGCAAGAAACACAATCTTTTTAAGCTTCAGTTTCCTCATCTGTGAAATGAGAATAATAATAGGATCTGTCTCTGGCTTGGGGCACTAGTGCCTGGTGCAAAGTGTGGCTCAGGAAATGAGTTTTGAAGAAATGGAATGGAAAGAATGTTAAAAGGAAAGAGGGGATAGAATAGCGGTGAGTCTATTATACAAACAGAGGTTATGCATCATATAAACCCTTGCTCAGACAAACAGTGATTAGAACCCACATCCCATGCCAAGATAATACTCCTAATATAATTTTTTATTATGTAAGTTTTCCATGTACAACAAAGCAGAGAAGAAAAGGATAAAGAACCCCATGTACACTGGTCATTAAGTTTCAATAATTATTATACACTAATTTCATCTGTTTCTGATACATGATTTTTTTTCTTTTGAAATATTTTTTCCTGGTTAATTTTTTTCTAATAGTTTATTTACAACCCTCAAATTTGTTTTAATTTGAAGTAATATTTTTAAAAACGTCAAGCACCCCATCAGGTCATTAGAAAATACTTTTACAGATAAGGACTTTGGAAAGAATTGAGAAAAATACAACATAATCACTAAACCAGACTCAATAAATAAACAATTCCCTAATAAAATGTGATAAATGGAATGCTTTCCATTTTCTCTCATTGCTTTTTAAAATATTGTTTACTTTGTGATTTTAATAAAAGTTTACACAGAAAAGTTGATTTCCATTCATTCATAGTTGCACATTTTTCTCCCTCCTTCTAATTTCCCCTTCCTCTAGTTCATTTTCAAAAAAGTTTTCATTCATTGTTGTACAATTTCTTCCCTCTCACCCCTCCCTCCCCCAGTTTACCTTGCATTGTACCTCTTATTCTGGACTTTGTCATAAATATGATGCCTTACACTCCTTTTAAACAGTTCTTTCCTTCATCTGTTGCAATGCAATGTTCATTATCTACTCTCTTCCTCTTCTCCCAACTCTCCTCCATGTCAGTTCTGCATCATAACAGTGGTGATTTGCAGTATTTGTCCCATTTTATCCTATTGTTGATGAGAAAGTATTGTTATATTTGGTTTCTTCAAATCTACCTCCAAGCAAGACTCACACACTGTATTTGGTTTATAGGTCTCTTCTTTTTTTCTCCTCATAACATTTATTTGCTGATGAAATACAGTCATTTATTTTGTGGAATTTCTCATATTCAGACTTCACTGATTGGCAGATTTTATGGTATCATATAACATGTTCCTATATCCCCAGTAAATTGCTATTTAGATATGGATGGACATGAGATTCAGGTTCAAAATACTTGGAAGGAAAGGCAGCAATATTTCACAGGCTCTTTGTTTTCTGTCAGATCATATCAGAAGAAACATAACAGTCAATTTGCCGTGATGCTGAGATTGACTGTGGCTCAAGTGTTGTCAATCAGATTCTCAATCAGGTCACATCCATATTTTACCTAATGACTTGAACATTCACTAGTGATTACTGCCTTCAACACAGATTACATCTATTACATCTTCAATATAGATTATGGTAAGCCCTATGGATTATATCTCAATATAAAATAACAAAAATTCTTACCATTGGACCAATAACCAACATCTTGATGGATAGAAGAAAGATTGAAGTTGTCAGTGATTTTATGTGGATCCACAATCAACACCCATGGTAACAGGAATCAACAGAAGATGTGTTGCATTGGAGAGAAATCTGCTGTGAAGGACCTCTCAAAAGTGCTAAAGAGCAAGGATGTCAGTTAAGAACTAAGATAAGCCTGATCCAAGCCATTGCATTTTCAGTTGCTTCCTATGCGTCTGTGAAGGAGGACAATGAGTAAGGGTGACAGAAGAAGAATCAATACCTTTGAATTATGGTGTTGGAGAAGAGTACCAATTCAACAGTACATAACATACCAACAATAGCAACATAATCTCAAGGGAGCTCTGGTAGGTAAGGAATTGTGCTGCCGACCCAAAGGCATGTGGTTTAAATCCACCCACCACTCCAAGGAAGAAAGATGGGTAGTTTCTTCCCATGCAATGTACAGCCTCTGAAAACTCACTGCAGGGTCGACTGTGCATTGGTTCTAACTTGACAGTACATAACAACTACATGTATGTGTATATATATATATATA
>NW_006399981.1:1203796-1274911 GCF_000299155.1 Elephantulus edwardii
GAGAGCGACATCATATTTGGCAGAGTGGAGGGGCAGCAAAGGAGAGGAAGACCTTCGATGATATGGATCGATTCTGTGACTGGAGTGGTGGGAATAAGTGCATTTGAGATGGCTAGGTTGGCATAGGATAGAAGAGTATTTAGAGCTCTTGCACATAGGGTGACTATGAGTCGCAAGCGACTCGATGGCACATAACAACAACATCTATCTATCTTACACACATACTTAGTTGTTGGACTTCATCTAATGTACTTTCGTCATTCTACAAAGAAGGTCTAGTCAGAGGACATCACATTTGATAGGTCAACTAGCTTAGTAGGAAGTAGTTGGGCTGCCAACTCAAAGATACATGGTTTGAATCTATCAGCTGCTCTGCAGAAGAAAGATGGGGAATCTCCACCCATGCAATTTACTACATCTGAAAAGCCATTAAAGGGTCAGCTATAAGTTGGTTCTGACTCAATGGTACACAGTGATAACAGTAACAATAATAAAATGGATGGTCACAGAGACTACAACAAAGGGCTCAAATAAAACAACAATTGTGAAGATGTCACAGCACTAGAGAATATTTTATTCTGGTTTATACAAGATTGCTTTGAGTCATAAAAGGCTTGACACATCTAATAACAATAAAACAAAACAAAACCCATTGCCACTAAGTCAATTTTTGGTAAGAGACTGTGCTGCACTCCCAAAGGCACTCAGTTCAAATCTACCAGGTGCTCTGCAGGAGCAGGATGGGCAAATCCTCCCATGAGATTTGTTGTTGCTGTGCTGAATACTGTCAAGTTGGAACCAGCCCATACCTGAACCTCCAGCAAGTTTTCAGAGGCAGTAAATCACAGAGAAAGAGCTCTGGAAGGTCAGTTATGAGTCGGTTCTGACCTGATGGGACACAAGAAGTGAGCCATCACAGGGAGCTCTGGTGGCCTACTGGTAAGAAGTTGCAATGCAATCTCAAAGGCACATGGTTCAAATCCACCTTTCCTCTGACCCTACAGGGCAGAGTAGAACTGTACTTCAAGGTATTTATGACTGTACACAGTCATAATACTGGTTCATTTTTCTTCTGTGGAGTAAAGGGTGTATCTGAACTGTTAATCTTTCAGCTAGCCGCCCAGAGCTTTATGGAAGCAGATAGCCTCATCTATATTGTATGGAGAAGCTATAACCATTTAGTTAACAGCTGAATCCATAAGTAGTGCATCCTCGGAGCCACCTTCTGTCATCAAGTCAGTTCTAGCCTTCAGTCATCTGACGATGTTGTTCTTGTTGTTATGTACCATCAAGTCAGAATCAGCCCATAGCTGACCCTCCAAAAGGTTTTCTGAGTCATTAAATCACAGGGGAGATGACTGTCCATCTTCTTCCTGTGGGGCGGCTGATGAACTGGAACCGTGTGCTTCCTCGGTGGCAGTCGAGTTCCTTATCCTAGGCCACCAGAGCTCCCTCATTTAACAACAGGTTCTGAAAATTACTTTGTGGTAAAAAGTTCATAGATGCACTCCTTTTTATAACTGCTTATTACTCTACTGCAGGACTGTAGCAATTGGTTGGTTGTTCAGTCATCACTGTATGTAGTGACTTGGGAGGTTCTCACCTTTTGCTATTATAGGCATGTAATGAATAAACTCAAAATTTGGAGGTTTTTTTTGCACAACATTTAAATACTTTTAGTTGTTTATTTTTCTCAAGTCAAAAAAATATATTTTACATTAAAACTCAAAGTATCATTTAATGTAGGTTTTTAAATTAGTAGAAAAGTGTATAGTTACACGTAATTAGTCTCCTGGGGTGTAAAATAAAACTACAGATTTCCAACCTCTAAGCCAAGCCTTCTAAACAATCATGTCTGAAAGTAACTGACCCTGGGGGGAAATTACTATACTTAGAAGAAAAAGAATGGCATCTGGGTTCAGTTACAAGATCTGGTTCAACCTGATCAGTATCCTTGGTTTCTTTAGGAGTGAGTCTTTATATAACGAGAATTATAAATAACCACCTTTATCAATTTCAGAGGATTATTATAAAGTTCAAGTTCAATTCATATACAAGAGAACAATTTGGAAACATGAAGTACAATTAAATATGCTAACACCTAGCAGCAGAAACAGGATTGCTTCAGAAATATTCTCAGCTTCTTCATTAATGTTCTACATGAACAATTAATCTTAAAGATAAATACAAGGCATTCTGTTTCTCCCTAAATTCATTCATTGATTCATTCATTTTTAATAAATAATTTTTCATTATTATTTTAACGAAAGTTTACAGAACCTGATTTCCACTTGTTCATTGCTGCACAATTTCCTCCCTCCACCTCCAGTTCACTTTTCTCTTAAAAAATTCATTCGTTGTTGCACAATTTCCTCCCTCTTTCCCACTCCAGTCCACTTTGCTCTGCACCTGTTATTAAATAATGAACACTACATTGGAACAGATGAGGGAAAGAACTGTTCAAAAGGAATATATTATTAGGCATTCACTTTTTTTTAAATTTTATACTGGTTTACTTACAAAGTTCATATACATTGTTTTTCACACCGGATCTTTCCCCTTTCCTTTACCCGCCCCTCCCTCCACCCATCAAATTGTGTGAACCTATGATTAAGCCCCTCTACCCCTCTTTGATCCTTATACTCGTTCTACAATAATGGTCTTATACAGTATTTATCTTTATGAGACTGAGTTGGTTCACTCAGGATAATGCTCTCCAGTTTCTCCCATGTTAACATTAATTTACAAAATCATTGCTCATGGGTGCTGCATAGTATTCCATTGTTTGAATGTGGCATAATTTCTCATCCATTTGATTTATGGTTGTATATTTGGGGTGTTTCTATGTTCTTGCAATGGTAAACAATGCTGCTTTGAACACTGGTGTACCAATGTCTGTTTATGTCCCAGTTCTCATTTTCTTGGGGTATATTCCAGGCTGTGGAATAGCTGACTCATATGGAATTTCTATGTTCAGCTTTTTCAGGAAATGTCAAACTTCCTTCCACAGTGGTTATACCATTTTATAATCCCACTAACAATGTACAAGATTTCCTATCTCTCCACATCGTCTCCAACATTTATTACTTGCTGTCCTATTAAACTTTGCCACTGCTACTGCGGTAGGATAATATATCATTGTGGTTTTGATTTGCATCTCTCTTATTTCCAGTAATGTGGAGCACTTTTGAAAAACAAAAATGAAATGGAAGGCATAGCACTCCCTGACTTCAAAACCTACTACACAGCAGCAGTAACTAAAACAGCATGGTACTGGTACAATTGCAGGCACATAGACCAATGGAACAGAATTGAGAACCAAAAAATGGATGCATCTACCTATAGTCAACTGATATTCAACAAAGAAAGAAAACCTATCAAACAGGTAAACTACAACCTCTTCTGGCAAAACTGGACTGCTACCTACAGTCTGAAACAGGATCCACATCTCACACCACACACAAAAGTCAACTTAACGTGGACCAGAGACCTGGGAATAAAGCCCAAAACCATAAAGATCATAAGAGACAAACTGGGAAATAGCTTAGAAGGTCTAGTCTATGGTATAAAGGGACTGCCAAATACAGCCAGAAATGTACAATTTAGAGAAGATAAAATTGATGAATGGGATTTTCTTTTCCAACAGGGTGAAAGGAAAACCCACTGACTGGGAACAAACATTTGGCAATACCAGACAAGGGTCTCTTAATGAAAGTTTACAGAATACTTTTGGGTCTCTAGGGGAAAAAGACTGATACTCCAAATACAAAATGGGCAAAAGACAAGGAAAGACTTTTCATAGAGGAGGACATTTGGATGGCCAGCAGACATGTGAAGAAATGCTCTCCACATTAATTCATTTTTGAATGAGTATTGGAAGTATTTTCCATTGCTTCACATGCTTCTGAAAGTAGATAATGAACAAGGAAGGCTAAAGAAAAATAGATGCCTTTTGTTGCTGTTGTGTACTGTCAAGTCAGAGCCAACCTATATTAGACCCTCTGTTAATTGCTTTGGAGATTGCCCACCCTTCTCCCACAGAGCAACTGGTGGCCTCGAACAACATGCCTTCAGGATTGCAGCAAAGCTTCTTACCACTAGGTCACTAGAACTCCCTGGAAACATTGATGCCTTTGAAGTGTGGTGTTGCCAAACAGTATTGAATACACCATAAATTTCCAAAAGAACAAACAAATCTGTCTTGGAGCATGTAAAACCAGGATGCTCCTTACAGGCAAGAATGGTGAAACTTTGTCCCACACACTGTGGGTGTGATGCCAGGAGTGGCCAGCGTGTAGGAAAAGACAGCATGCTGGGAAAGCTAGAGGGTCAACAAAAGGGGCAAATCCTCAACGAGATGGACTAACACAGTGACTGTAACACTGGACTTGACTGACATGACGGAGGTCGTGGAAATGGTACAGGATAGGGCAAGGTTCAGATCTGTTGATTACAGGGTCCCTGCAAGTTGTGGTTGACTTGATGGCACCTAATAACAACAACAACAGCACACACACACTCACACACACTAAACTTGCCTATATTACATGCAAAGAATATGTCTATAAAATCGTGCTCTTTAGGAAAATCCATCTCTGTCTGGAACTCGCTGGAGTAATCACGATAAGGATTTATTCTAACACACTGAGGAAAATTCACTCAAGGCCACCAAGAGTCTGTCTTTAGTGAGTTTTATAAAAAATGTGGCAAAAGCTTAATGCTTCAGAAGTCATTGCCAGTAATGAGACACACAAAAAGAGAAAGAAAATCCAAGCCATCACCAATGTCCAAAAGCAGACTCTGTTCTGCCACAATTTGGTGCAGAGTGTACTTTCAGGTTGAGCCTATAAATCCAATATACCCAGACAGGTTCAGAGACTGGTTTTTTTATTTTGGGGTTGAGTTGGGGTTTTTTTTTCCTCCCACTTTTCATCCTTGAAAAAAAGTGGGGAAAATGACGGGCAAAACCACTATAATATGCAGTATTCTGGGGCAATTTTTCTTAACAATCTGGACAATTTCCACCACCTGGCTGTAAAAGGCCATTCCTCTAATATGTACGTTGAGGCACAAAGTATGGTCACACGGCATGTGTAAGTAAGTAAAGACAAATGCTTACAGGAGCAGAGAGGGAGGCAGGTGGATAGGTAAGAAGAAGCATGGACTATCTCCTGGTCAACTTTGGGAAAGATATTTTTAATTAGGATTTTAATGAGAAACTGTAAAACTCCTGCACCAAGATGAGGGAGTTTTACTTGACCTTTCAATTGTTGGATCTGAGTAAAGTACTTAATACCCATTCTTAAAATACCCATTTTATGGGTTTGGTTGTTGTTGGATGATTGAATTTAAGAGCCTCTTCCATGAATCGTCAAGAAGAATTAACCATAGAGAAATGGGTGGTTGCTGCTGGGTTAAGGGTCTGTGATGCCAGAACCCCCATTATCTCTGGATGTGGGCTCAGAAAGGGCAAGAACAGAATTGTGGATCCCCCCCCCCCCTTAAGCAAGTGCTGATCATCTAAAAATCCACATCAGGAGAAGAATATATATTGAAATGCAATTTCTTTTCACATACACATCTCAGTATCTCCGTATTTGGGGGAGATGAATTTGTATGTGATCAAAAAAGAACAAGGCCAGAGAGTTACTCATGTGCCTTTCTCTTAGCTAAGAAAGACACATGAAGGAAACATGATTTTCGGAAGACTTTGGCAGGCAGAGGGATGATGGACTCCAGAGAGTTGGGACAGAGGTGGAAGATGAGGTCCGTGGTGAGAAGTGAAGAGATTTGCTATACAGTCTGGGAGAACAGGAAAAGACAGAGAAAGAGTGAGCAAAATATCAGGAAAACCTAAGTAGTTTGTGAATAAATCTTCAACTGTGAGTGGCGTTTATCCAAAATAATACTTAACATTTATTAGGGATTTCACTATAGGCCAAAAATGGTTTTAAGGGCTTTTATGTAGATTAAATCAACACGCCTATGATGTTAATACGATTATTACTTCTTTTCACAAGTGAAGACACTGAAACACAAAGGTAAATTGCCCAAAGTCACAAAGCTAGGGAACAGCAAAAGTCAGGATTTGAATCCCGGCATTCCAGCTGCAGAGCCATGGTCTCATCCGATCATGCCAGAATCCTGGCCCTTCCAGTCCATCTCTGTGTGACCATGTGCAAAGAAGCTGCCTGTACCTTATACCCATAAACTCAGATGACCTCTCAAAACTGAAAGAGTTCATTTATGACTAAATGGCATTGTGAGGCCACTGTGGTTCAGTAGTGGAATGAATTCTCCTTGTGTGAAACCTGTGATTGTTTTCTGGGCAATGCATTTCATGCCCCATGACCTGTCACTGTGAGACTTGTGTGTTGCTACTATGATACTCACCATGGTTCAGCTGAGTTTCTAGACTAATAGACTATGGTGATGGACTTGAAAAAATCAGCCAATGAAAACCTCAAGCTTGACCCACAAGCAATCATGGGGATTACACAGGACCAAGTAGTGTTTGGTTTCATCAGGCACAGAGCAACCATGAGTTGAAGAAAACTCAACAGTCATTGTTGTTGTTACGTGCCTGAAACTCATAGTGACCCTACTTACAATAGCTCTGAACTCTATTCTATCCTGAGCCAGTCTGTCTCTGACACACCCGCCCTATTACTCCAGACATTGTGTCAACCCACCTCATCTAGGGTCCTCCTCAACCATAGCTAACAGCAAATGACAATGTACAAGTACAATGCTTAGCATATGTTAGACATCCCCAAAATACTAAGATTTTCTTAAAAGAAAGACAACATGCTAGTTAGTTGCTTCTTGCAGCTGATGCTCCGAAGTCAAGGGTCTGGCAGGAAGAGCTTCCAAGATTTCAGGAAAGGAAGTGTAACTGCAGCAACATCACAATTACCAGCAATGGTGTCATCACATCACATTTGCTACATAGGCAGTAGGATACCAGTGTCTGGACATAGGGTAAGTACTATTTCCAGGAGGGTCTGCTGGGACACAGCAGAAACAGGTTACCTGCTTATTAGGGTCTCCTTTTGTTCATTGAACAAATATTTGTTACACACCAGAATCTTGACCAAGAAACAATCACAACTTGAGGAAGGGGGAGCACCTTGACGTAATGACGCCCCCTGGTCCTCAGGATGATCAGCGCATGTAGCCACATGTACAGTCTTGATCTTAATATTGTGAAGAGCAAGATACAGCTCTCGTCCTTGCCTTCACACAGCTTACAATTTGCTAAGGAAAAGAGACGTGGACCAATTTATTTAGTATGAGCAGCACTATGTAATTATGTACGAAGGATTCCAGAACAAAACCTCAAAATGACAACATCCGATTAAAGATTTCACAACTATTGTCTATACCATCAGAACCAATGTCCCAGCATTCTTCCAGTCAGGCAAGAGCACATGATTGTTTAGTCAATATTTTTTCTATTCCACGACAACAATATTTGGTCAATCTCTCATTAAATTCATATGATTAAGCATAGTAAAGCTATTTCCTGTTATATTCTTCAAATGCTAACATCGAAGAATTCACCCAATGTCAGGTCCTGCATACTAGAGATAAGTCGTGGCAACATTTTGTTTCAACAACAGCATACACTCTGATTTAGCCCTTTTAGCTTAGATAATTCTGACCATTAGAGGGAAATTAGCTATTTTCAAAGAAGTACTACTCGTCTTAAACAGTTCAAGATAAAGATTAGGTAAAGATCTCACAAGTTCTCATATACATACTGGGTAAGATTCTCCCGTTTTAATCTAAAACATCCAGAAAGTATTAATCCAGAAATGTTGTATACAACATATTCTTAATAAAAATCCCTCTTCATGAACATGGAAACAGCCCAATGTTCAACCACAATAGAATAGGTTGAGAAAGTATGGTACATTCACATGATGGAATACTATACAGCACACAGGAGCAATGATATTTAAAATCACTACCTAACTAGGGAGGGACTGGACAGCATTATGCTAAGTGAACTAACTCAGTCCCATAAGGACAAATACTGTATAAGACCATTATTGTAGAAACAGAAAGATAACTGGTAAAAGATATATGAGGATCCAAGGGGGAGAGGGGTCAGAGCAGAGGGATGAGGATGGGCAGTGGGTTAATCATAGGATCACACATTCTGATGGGTAGAAGGAGGGGCAGGTAAAGGAAATGGGAAAGATCTGGTGTGAAAAACAATGAAGATGACCTTTGCAAGTAAATCAGCATGAGAAAACTTTTTATTTAGAAAAATTCCTCTTCTTGAAAGATCAGTGAAAAACAAAATGACACAGAGTCTGTCACTGGACGGGGAAGCAGTGATGATAACTGATCATCTTCTACCTTGAACTGCAGAATAGCAATATTATCTCACTCTTCCCTTTCTAAGCTGGTGGTCAGGGTGGGTGGGGGAGACAAGTTTGAGGGCCTGAACTAAATCTCTAGCCCAACCGCCAATCTTCTCCCAATAGCTACAGCAGCAATTACTCTTTAGCCCAAGAGATTGCACTGACCCACCAGCGGCTTTTCCAAAGGCAGTTAATCACACAGTGGAGACTGCACATCCTTCTCCCACAGAGCAGCTAGTGGATTTGAACTGCGTGCCTTTTGGATGTCAGCACAGCTTCTTGACCCAAGGCCACCAGAGCTCCTATCTTATTTTTTATTTTATGTGTGACAGAAATGTCTATAATCACACAATCCTGGCACAAGGTCATCTTCTCAAGCCCATCTACTGTATGGATATACTCCTTTATACTTCTAACAGACCTAATCTCTTCTTGAACCTTTCAAATTATTAGAAAGCACTTATCTCTATTATTAGAAAGCACTTATCTACATTGACATAAAATGCCTCTTTAACTTCAAATTACTGCTCTTACTTTAGGCATCATTGCTCATGTTATCAGGAGAGACTTGGAGAATGACATTACACTTTTTAAAGTAGAAACTCAGTTAAAAAGAAGAATGAGATCAATGAAGTGGATTGACTCTGGCTGCAACAATGGACCAGGCAGTGTTTCACTCAGTTACACACAGTGTCGGTATGAGTGGAAACTGTCTTCGCACCCAACAACAACAACTTCTGCTATTAGACACTACATGTACCACGTCTAATTCATCCCCAAGTCCCAAAAACAGTAAACACAAAATAAGTAATGAGACCATAAGCATCTTGACTCCTTTAAAGGAATTCAAGTCATCAAGCTAAGATGCATTAGATGCTATGCGCTGAATGAACTGAGAGATACGCAAACAAAATCCTGAGGATTCAAAGGGATGGCAAACGAGGACAGTCTCTGTTTGCTTAGAAAGTGCAGGAATGTGATTTCCTACATTACAGTCCAATGACTTTGATGTCTACTCCTAGCAGAGTTGAAGAATAGATTATTATAAAGATCAGCATTTCCAAAACTATGTTCTCAGAAGATACCACTGACTACTTCTCCAGCAACCACAGAGCTCCTCAGCGTACAGCTGGAGGGATGCTGACAGAGAAGATTCAGAAGCACGTGGAAAGTAAGAAGTACGAAGAACAATACAGGTGGAAAACCAAAAGAAGTAATGCCTGATATTTTGATCTAGTTACTATCTTGGCAGATCACAGGAATGTCACTGACATAACGTTTCAATAATGCTTCTTTGTCTAAAATCAATACTCTGTGCTGAGGAATTATCCTAAATATGAATCCACTTGACTCCAATGATTCACCTCACTTATTAGCTGTAAGGGTCTCTGCCAGGTGATAGTAAAGTCACTAGGAAGGAAGGAAGGAAGGGACAAAATGCGGTAGGAAGAAAGGAGCATAATACACAAGTTTTATGAACCCATCAGCTTTAAGGCTTTGTACTTTCTAAGGGCTCTCTTCCACTTACAAAGGTTCATAAATCCACAGTCTCAGTGAATCAAAATCAAAGAATGCCTCAATCACAAAAGGACAAATACTGCATAACACCGCTATTATAAAATAGGACTGACATGGGGGTTATGAGGCAAATAGAAAAAGAATGGATAGATAATGAACACTGCATTGGAAGAGATGAGGGGAAGGACTGTCTGAAAGGAATGTAAGATTATGCATTATATATATGACAACAATCTGGACAAGTACATTGCAAAGTGTACTAGGGGAGGGGAAAAGAAGGGGGAGAGGAAAATGTTCAACAATGAATGAATAAAACCCCAATCTTTCTGTTAAAAAAAAATCAAAGATCTTTAGAGCTTTTTGCCTTAGAAAGACCATGGTCAACCTATGATTGCTTTTTACCATTTTCCTTACTTCCCTAGAGATTACACATTATGCTTCTTTGACAGTATCTAAGGGGATTTTGTTTATTTATGTGATGTCAGGCTGGAGACTAAGGTGTGACTGATCAGAGCCATAGTATTCACAATTGTGTGCTATGTGTCGGAAAGCTGGACAGTGACTAGGGATAATAGAGAATTGATGCCTTCAAGCTCTGGTGCTGGAGAAGAGTGTTGAATATACCATGGACTGTTAGGAGAACAAACAGGTTTGTCCTAGAGAGGGTCAAATAAGGCTGCTCCTTGGAGGCAAGGATTCTGAAGCTTCATCTGACCTACTTTGGGCATGCTGCAAGGAGGGATCAGTCCTTTGAGAGGGACTTCATGTTTGAGAGGGTAGAGGGACAGCACAGGAGAGGAAGACCCTCCATGAGATGGATCAATTCCATGATTGGGGTTAATAGGAGTGGGTGTGGCAGAGACAGTGAGGTTGGCACAAGATAGGGCACGGTTTAGGGCTCTTGGACATAAGGTCGCTATGAGTCACAAGCAACTTGACAGCACATAACAATAACAACATGTGTTCTGCACTATAAAATGAAAGACACAATAATGTTTAAAACAGCAAGGCGCTCACAGGCATGGGAGTCAGGGTGTCAAGTTAAAAAAAGCCAGGCCAGTCTAATAAGGACATTTACTACATAAGATCATTATCATAAAAAACAGAAGGATAACTAGTAAACCATGTACAAGAACTCAAGGAGTGGCTGGGAGAGTGAAGAGGTGAGGAGGATAGTTAGGGGTGAAACCGCAGGGTGGAGGGAGGGAGGGAACCAAGTGGGAAGGATCTAGGAGAATAGACAGGGTAATAATGGGCAAAGTCCAATGGTGATTGATTTTATAAATTATAATGTATGAGAATAATTGCATGAAACACAATGTGGATGAAGAATAGTGTGAAACACAATGTACATAAGCTTTGAAAGCAAATCAATTTAAAAAAAAAAATATCTATAAAGCCAGGCTTTAAACTCATCAATCAAGATCAGAATCTTAGTCCCATGTTTTACTGGCTGTGTAACTTAAAGCTTGTTATTAAATATCCCTGGTCCTTATTTCTCATTTCTAAAGAGTGGGTGATAAATCCTCCTGAGTCTTAGTTTCCTTACCTGTAAAATGGGTGTTTTTTCCTAGTGAAAATATGTAATAAATTTTTCTTTTATCAGGAGGGAAGAAAGACATAACCAAATCTTTAAAAAAAAATATGCTCAGGCCTTACTAGAAACTCAAGAAATTATAGTTGCAATGATTATTATTATCACCACCCATCTTGGGTGCTTCCATTTATTCTTAGCTGTGTTTATGTTGTACATTCCAGTTTAAAGATCTCTTTCTTTGATAGAGAAAAAGAGAAGCCAAATAGTTGAGTAGGTCTGCTTTTCATCATCTGTGAACATTATTCCATCTGCCTCAAGCAATGAGCCTAGCCTTTACTTGTTCTTCTTGTTCAGAACATAGCTTTCTAAAGCTCTTTTCTGTTGTTTTTAGCATTCTCTTAGGCCTCAGTCCAGTTAAAACTTGAGCTTTACAGATTTTCTCTTACCAATTTATGCTCCCCTTTTCTATTTATCCTTGATCATGTGCTTTTCTTTCAATCTTCTGTACATGCTCTCTTAATGTCCAAGCTCCATCAAAAAGTTTCTTGTTCTTAAAAATGCTTCTCTCCCTTTTTCTTCTCCATGGGATAGGACAAAAGTGATTTTGCTATCAGAACTAACTCTCTCTCTCTCTCTCTCTCTCTCTCTCTCCAACCCCTATCTTCTCTTTCAAAGTCTCTTGACACTGAAAAATACCTGTCTTTTGCCTGAGATAGTATGATAAAGTTGTCATGTACTTTTGTTAAATATGTAAGGGCATTCAGGCTTCAGGATGGGGTAACACTGCAAAGACTATAAATTCCAAACATTTAATTGTGCTCATGAAGAACATTTACATAGACCAAGAGGCAGATGTCCAGACAGAAGACAGGAAAGACTGAGTGGCATAAAATCAGGAAGGGTATCAGTGATATATACTTTTTACCTCATTTACTCAATCTATACGCTGAGCAAATAATACGAGAAGCTATTTTAAGAAGAATATGACACGAGGAGGAAGATTAATTATCAACCTGAAATATATATATGATACAACCTTGCTTGCTTGCTGAAAGTAAAAAGGATGTGAAATTTACTGATGAAAATCAAAGGTGATAACCTTCAGTATAGATTATACCTCAGTGTAAGAAAACAAAAACTTCACCACTGAACCAATAAACTGTATCATGATAAACAGAGAAAAGATTGAAATTTTCAAAGATCTTATTCCACCTAGATCCATCATTAATATTCATAGATGTGGCAGTCAAAACACCAAATGATATACTGTACTGGGCAGATCTATAAAAGGCTTCTATAAAGTGCTAAATAAAGATATTCACATTGAGGTCTAAGGTGTATCTGATCCAAACTACAGCCTTTTCAATGACTCACATGCAAGGAAAACCAGAAAAAAGAATGTATTTCTTTGTATTATGATGTTGGTGAATAATATTGGACATGCTATGGAATATTGCTGATGTACTGTTCCAGCAAAAATGACTGGAAAAGTCATTTTTCTCAGCAGAGAATTCAGAGGTACAAGCTAGGTTTAGAAGATGTCATTGCACTAGTAACATCTTATCTGATGTTCAATTAATCTTGGTGGAAAGCAGAGAGGAATGTCTATCTGTGTTTTATTGACTATGCAAAGCCATTTTACTGTGTAAATCACAACAAGTTGTGGCTAACCTTGAAGAGAATGGGAATCCCAGAACACTTAATTGTGTTCATGTGAAACCTATACTTGGACTAGGAAGCAGTCATCAGAACAGAGTAAGGAAACACTACATGGTTCAAAATCAAGAAAGGTGTGTGTTAGGGATGCATCCTATCCTCATACCTTTTCAATCTATATGCAGAACAAGAGGCTGGACTTTATGAGGAGGAATGTGGCATCAGGATTGGAGGAAGACTCATCAACAACCTCCATTAGGCAGATGACACAACCCTACTTGCTGAAACTGAAAAAGACATGAGTTGTTTCCTGCTGAAGGTCAAGGACTATAGTCTTAAATATGGATTGAAGCTCGACATCAAGAAGACAAAGATTCTCACCACTGGGCCAACTGGCAGCACCATGATGGATGGGGAAGAGATTGAGGTTGTTAACAATTTCAGCTTGCTTGTTTCCTTAATCAACACTCTTGGCACCAACAGTCTGAACATCAAAAGATGAATTGCATTGGGAAAGTTGGCTGTCAGAGACCTCTCTAGAGTACTGAAAAACAACAATCTGTGCTGGAGAGAGTGAAACCAAGCTGCTCCCTGGAGGGCAGGATTTTGAAGCTCTGTCTCACAAACTTTGGGCATGTGGCCAGGAGCAGCCAGGCCATGGAGGATGATATCATTCTTGGAAGGAGAAAGGGACAGAGTAGGAGAGAAAGATTCCCAGGATGAGATGAACTGACTCAGTGACTAAAGAAATGGGAATAAGTCTGTCAGAGATGATGATATTGGCTCAGCATAGGGCAGGGTTCAAAGTTAATGTACACAGGGTCACTAAGAGTTGCAGGCAACTCGATGGCACATAACAACAACAACATGGAATACTAGAAGAACAAACAAATCCGTTTGGGAAAAACTGAAGCCAGAATGTTCCTTAGAAATTAAATGGCAAAACGCAGCCTCACATTCTTTTGACATATTTTCTGGAGGAAGATGAACAATAAAAGAGAAAGGTCTTCAACAAGATGGATTAACACAGTGCCTGTCAGTGGGCTCAAAGCCAACAAGGATTGTGAGGATGGTGCAGAATCAGGCAGTATTTCCTTCTGTGTACACAGGGGCACTATCAGTGGAACCAGCTCATTGATACCCAACAACAACAAACACGTCACCATTACTGTTTGGCCAGGACTAACTTCTCTTTCTTTGGCTGTCACAAATTAATAACATCATCATTATTCTCTCCCAGGATTTCAATAATTTCTGCTTGCATGAGAGTTTTTCTGCTCAGTTCAAACTAGAAAAGGCATATTTCCATTGCATGTCTTCTTCAATACTGTTGTTTAAAAAGGTAAGGTATGGGTGAAAAGACAGCACAATGAGGGCAAGGTCCAATGATGGTTGATTTTATAAAACATAATGCATGATTATATGAAACACAACATGAATGAAGAATAGTGTGAAATGCAATGTATACAGACTTTGTAAGCAAACCAATAAAAAAATTAAAGATAAAAAAAGGTAAGTGAAAAAAGACAATACAAAAAGTATCAACTTTCCTTCACAGGGATAAAAACATCCACCAGAGAGAGCTAACAGAACCATCAATGACTATATTTTTACTTGTGGCAATTTTGAAATTCAACTAAATTTAAGTCTCACAATATCATAAACCAGTTAAAAGAAACACCTGTCCATACTAAAATATAAGGCATAATTAAGATTCTTTGGTCCAACTGCCAAGAGAATATATTATGCTTTGAAGTTTAGTTATGAAGTTCACAGTCAAAATTGCTAAAATGGTTGGCAAAGGATGAAAGTTCATAACCCCAATTCAGTATGCGGTGGAAACACCCTGCTCTTACATTACTACTTCTGTAAATCCATCGTTACATCCAGATACAAGATACAAGAGCAAGACAGCTACATCAGGCCCTAAGTGATCTATCTTCAAAACAATATTTAATCACAAGGTTGCACAATTTGATATGTGGAGGGAGGGAATAGAGGAAATAGGAAAAATAGGCAAGGACCTGTAAAAAAAACGGGGTAATGGTGGGCATAGTCCAATGGTGATTAATTTTGTAAAACACAATGTATGAGAACAATTGTATGAAGCATAATGGAAAAAAGCAGCAAACAGGAAAGTAGCCATGAGCTGTTATTTAAGGAATGTGTGAAACACACATACACAAATACACACACACACACACACACCCTCCACTATGTGCATGAATGAAACACAATGTATATGAATAAGTATATGCATATCAGTAAAACAATTAAAAAAATAAAGCAGGGAAAGAATTACAGAAAAAGAATTTATGCATTTGAGTTGCTGTATGGGAGAAGAATAGTGAAGATTTCTATGTCTACCAAAAGAACAGGTATGTCTTAGAGAAAGGGCAACCAGAATGTTCTTCAAAGCCAAAGCCTGTGAAGTTTTGTCTCATGTATTTTGGACACGTTGTTAGGAGAGGCTACTTCTTGGAAAAGGATATCAGGCTTGGAAATGTGGAGGGTCAGGAAAGAAGACTCTCAATGAGATGGACTGATGCAGTCTCAGTAACAATGAAATGTGTCGTGAATGATAAGGATGACGCAGAACAGGACAGAGTTCAGATCTATTGTTCAGAAGACTGTTATAAGTCATACTTGATTCAACTACACTTAACAATGACAAGGCACAAAGGTAGTAGCTTTGCTTCAAATTTTTAACATAATTTAAATGTTGAAAAGCTTATTTCCAAGTATAAATAGAAATTTTATTTAAATAAAAAAGCTTATTTCTCAGATTTAAAATTTTTTATACAGAAAATCTAATGATGAATATTGCATTATCTATCTTTTAATAACAAAGTTTTTAAAAGTTGAAAACTAACAAAAAAACCAAAACCAACCCTATATGTAAGAGAAACAAACAACAACAAAACACAAAAATGCTGGATGACTATGTGTACAGTGATGAAGATCTGGATAGTGACCAGACATAAAGAGCAATTTCAGTTATTTTGCAGATTAGTCTGTCAAAAATGCATTCTTCATTTAGAGAATGATCAGAAGTCCAAGGAGAGAAGGATTGAAGTTCAAAAATGAGCTAAACATACTGAAGTTTTCCCAAAGGACTAGATAATTGACATTTTTCAAAGCAAAAACTCTAAATCTGATAAGTAACCGAGCTTAGTTATTCCCTCATCAACTGCAGGCCTTTCAGTATGAAAAAGCAGCAAACAGAAAAACAGCCACCAGCTGTTATTCAATTGATGTGCATGTGCCAGAAATACTCCCTTTCTTTCCCTTACCCTAGAAATGAATCATCAACCAAATTTTCTCTCATTGCTGAAAGTTGTTCAGCAATTGAAAGTAAAATCAGGAAAAAAAAGTTCTTTCTTGGAAATATTTTTAAGCAGGTGGGAATGCTCTTTATATACAAATCAAAGGCAAAGACTTGTTACTTAAAATCCATGATACATTTTCAAATGAACTCTTTGAAGAATAAAGCATATGCAAGGCGATGAATGAAATACAGTGACAGATAAAAAGACTTCTGCCTGATAGCAAATAATTTTGCTTTTAGGTCAAAGCTGATCCATTCATGGACTCTCCTAGGCTGTCAAAGTAAACTGTTGGTAAACTAAGATAAACCACTTAAACACTTGTTGTAGTTAGATGTCACTGAGTCAAGCACAACTCATAGCAACTCATACATACAACAGATCTGAATCCTGTCATGCCCTGTGCCATTCTTCAATCTCTGACACACTGGAGCCCCTTGCTACAGTGACTATGTCAAATCACCTGGTTGAGGGTCTTTAACTCCTTCTCTGTCCCTCCACCTACTTCCCAAGCATGATGTCCCTCTCCATGGAGTAACCTCTCCTGCAACATGCCAAAGTATGTGAGATGAAGTTTCATCATCTTTGCCTCCAAGGAACACCCAGACTCCATCTTCTCCAAGATACATCTGTTTGTTCATTTGGCAGTTTATGGGATAGTCAGCACTCCTCTCCAACGTCACAATTCAAAAGCATCAATTCTTCTGTCATCCTTATTCATGATCCAGCTCTCAGATGCATAGCAAGTGACTTAAAAGAACATGGCCTGAATTAGGCACACTTCAGTCCTCAAACTGACATCATTGCTTCTCAATAATTTGGAGAGGCTCCCTAACTACAGACTTTATCCAGTGCAATACATCTCTTGTTGTTAGATGCTGTCAAGTTGAGTACGACTCCTAGCTACTTCATGAAAAAAAGATCTGAACCCTGTTCTATCCTGTGCCATCCTCACACTTCCACAAGAGCCCACTGCAGCAGTCACCATGTCAATCCACCTGGCTGAGGGTCCGTCACTGACCCTCCACCCCTCCCAGCATCACGTCGCTCTCCAAGGAATATTCCCTCCTAGAAACATGCCCAAAGTATGTGAAGCGAAGCTTCATCATTCTTACCTCCAAAACGTACTCTGGCTGCACCCTCACAGAGACATACCTGTTTGTTCTCTTGGCTGTCCATGGGATGTTCAGAGCTCTTCTCTCACTCCACAGCTCAAAGGCATCAATTATTTTCCTGTCATCCTTATTCACTGTCCAGCTCTGAGAGGTTTAGCAAGTGATCGAAACGACTATGGCCTGAATCACATGCACCTTAGTCCTCAAACTGACATCATTACTCCTCAATAATTTGGAGAGGTCCTTCACTGCAGATTTTCCCAGTGCAATGCATCTCCTTATTTCCTGACTGCTGGTACCAATGGTGTTAATTGTGGATCAAAGCAAGATGAAGCTGTTGACAGTTTCCGTTTCCTCTTTGTATTTAAAAGTTGGTTGGGTCCTGCCTGAAAGTGAGTCTCCTGCTTGGAACAAGAAGCTGGATTCTGGAGGGTAAGTGGTTTTTATTTACTTGAAACCCTGGTGTAAACTGGGTGGGGGTTTTTTAATTATTATTATTTTAACAATAAGTATGCCTAAAACAACTATGAGACATCATTTCACCCCAGTAAGAATAGCAAAATTTAACAGAACAGCAAACAACAAATGCTGGCAAGGTTGTGGAGAAACTGGAACCCTTATTCACTGTTAGTGGAAGTGTAAAATGGTGCAGCCACTGTGCAAAGTGGTGAGGTGCTTTCTCAAAAAGTTGCAAATTGAAGTACTGTTTGACCCAGCAATTTCATTACTGGGAATATATCCTAAAGAAACCAGAACTGCCACCCAAGCAGATATATGCACACCCTTGTTTATTGCTGCTTTGTTCACAATAGCAAAGAGTTGGAAATAACCCAAGTGTCCATCAACAAATGAATGGATAGAGAAGCTGTGGTATATTCACACAATGGAATACTATGCTGCATTGAAAAATAGGGAACTCCTAAAATATTATATAAAATGGGTGACCCTGGAGGATGTTATGCTGAGTGAAATATCTCAGTCACAAAAGGATGAATACTACATGGTTCCACTGTTGTAGAACGGGACTGACATCATGGTTGGGGGGGAAACTAAGAAAAAGAGGATAAATAATGCATACTGCATTGAAACAGATAAGAAAGAGAACTATTTACGAAGTAATTAGGTATTATTGCCATGACAAGAGTCCAGAATGAAAGCTGCATAGTGGAGTGGACATATAACAATGAAAGAATTATTTATTTATTTATTTATTTTTATTTATATACTTTTCAAAGAGAAAAGCGAACTGGGGGGAAGGGGTGGGCAGGGAGGAAAGTGTGCAACAATGAATGAATGGAAATCCAATATCTCTGTAAACTTTCATTAAAATTATTAAATTAAAAAAAGAAACAATGAATATGTCTCTAGTTACCTTGGAAATGGGGCTACAGATACCTCAGCCCTTTCTGAAACTAAAAGCCTTCGACTGAAAGATAATCAAGGAGGTGTGAATATTACAGTTTGATCTAATTGGAGCCAGCATGATGTGGAATGAGGACAAGTAAAGAATTTGTTCAAAGAGTCGCAAACAAAAATGGGCTTTGGCAGACAGGTCTATTGATTTTCCTTTAACCCAAATATCATTACAAGATCAGCCTCTTCCCCTTGCTTTCATTAAAATTAATTTTAAAAAGCAAGTTAAAGAAATGTTTTATTAATCAGCACAGTTCAGAGGCTACTTAAAACCCTAACGTCTTAAATGTTCTTATCATGCTGTTGACTAGCAAATACATTTCAATAGAACAGTCACTTCCACTATGTAGAGGAAACCTGCTTGAAAAACTAAACTGGTGAATTACTCTTGTCCATAAGTGAGGGCCTCATTGTCCTTTGTGACCCCGGGCCTGCCTTCTCTTTTCTTTGACTCAGCAGCTGAGTGCTTCCTCTCTCTGACCTTCCTTTTCCAAATGCTGGAGCACAGCAGGCATTTCTAGGTCAGCAAAGGAAACTATTACTGGCTTCCTGCAGAACAGTCTCCTCTGTGTGTTCCAAGGCTGAACAAGAACAAGGAGTCAGGAACTTGTGAACTAACCTCAATTCTGACCCTGACGAGGGCCTGGCATTATCTTGCTCTTGTCTCCACTCTAGAGTTGCCTATCATCAGCCACTGAAACAGTTGGCACATGCCACATCAAATGCCTTTCTGCCACTCAAACCCCTTGGCAAGCTGCTTATGGTCGTTCTTCTGCCTGCCCCCCAGAGCCATGACAGTACTCTATCCTCATCCTGGTCATCCCAATTCATACAGACTTCCACCTCTCATTTCTTAAACAAAGCTTGATAAATGGGGCACAAATCATGCTAGAATCCTAACTCAGAGTGCACAATTCAGTGGTTTGTAAAGTATACACAGAGCCGTGCAATCATAGCTATAGTCTCTAATTGCAGAATATTTTTAGCATCCTAGTATGTGAAGCAAAATTCTGCTGAAGAGCATCCAAAAACAACTAGAACAGTATGGCAATACAGAACTATCAGAAATAGATGCTGGGTTTAGAAGAAGCTGTGGCACTAGGACATCATCGCCAATGTTAGATGGATCTTGGCTGAAAGCAGAGAGTGCCAGGGAAATGTCTATCTGTGTTTCATTGACTATGCAAAGGAATTTGACTGTGGGGATCACAAAAAACTGTGAAACCACTGAGAAGAATGAGAAGCCCACAACACCTGCTTGTGCTAATTCAAAACCTATGCCTGGACCAGGAAGCAGTCATCAGAACAGAGCAGGAAAACAGTGCATGGTTCAAAATCAGGAAAGGAATGTGTCAGGAATGTGTTAAGCAATCACTCAGGAGACTGGGCTTTATGAGGAGGAACATGGCATCAGGATTGAAGGAGGACTCATCTATAACCTACACTATGCAGATGGCACAACTTTGCTTATAGACACTGAGAAAGACCTGAAGCATTTGCTGCAAAAGTCAAGAACTGAAACCTTCAATATGGATTGAAGATCAACATCAAGATGACAGAGATTCTCACCACTGGGCCAACTGCACCACCAGGATATATGAAAAACAGATTGAGATTGTGAACAATTTTAGCTTGCTTAATTCCACAACCAACACTCTTGGTACCAGCAGCCAGGAAATCAAAAGATGAACTGCATTAGGAAAATCTGCCATCATGGATCTCTCTAGAATGCTAAAAGATAATGAGGTCAATCTAGAGACTAAGGTGTACCTGATCCAGGCCATGATCTTAGCAATTACTTGCTGTACATCAGAGAGCTGGACAATTACTGAGGATGACACAAGAAGAATTGATGGTTTTGAGTTGTGGTGCAAGAAAAGTGTATTGAATATACAATGGACTGCTAAAAGAACAAACAGGTTTGTCCTGGTGAGGGTGAAACCAAGTTGCTCCTTGAAGACAAAGATTTTGAAGCTCTGTCTGACATACTTTGGGCCTGTTGCCAGGCAGAACCAGTTCTTGGAGAAGAACATCATACTTAGAAGGGTGAAGGGACAATGCAAGAAGAGAAGACCTTGGAGGAGATGGACAGACACAGTAACTGGGGTGATGGAGGGTAGATGTGTTGGAGGCAGTGAGAATGGCTACGGATATGGCAAGGTTCAGAGTTATTTTCATAGGGTCGCTATGAGTCACAAGTGACTCGCTGGCACATGACAACAACAGCAAAGCATGTGAAAGCTGGACAATGAAGAAATAATACCTAAGCAAAGTCTATGCCATTGAACTGCAGTGTTGGAGAAGAATATTTAATACACCATTGATTTCCAGAAGAACAAATAAATCTATCTTGGAAGAAGTACAGCCAGTGTGTTACTTAGAAGAAAAGATAGAGAAACTTCATCTCACATACTTTGGCCATGTTACAAGGAGGGACCAGTCCCCAAAGAAAGGCATTAAATATGCTTAGTAAAGGGTCAGCAAAAAAAACAGGACTTCCAACGAGATGGTGACAGCAATAGATTAATATAATCAAACAACAAGGATTGTGAGGATGGTGCAGGACTGGGTGATGTTTCATTCTATTGTAGCTGGAACCAAGTCAATGTTATCTAGCAACAACAATAACAACATTGTTAGTACAATGTTCTTTTTTTATTGCATTGAGTGGGCATACCATGCTGTAGTTGATGGACATGTGGGTTGTAATTATTGACTCCTCCCATACTCCTTAATCTTAGCTGACAAACAGAAAGTGAGGAAGACCTGAAATGCTTGCTGCAGAATATCAAAGACTATAGTTTTCAAATGGATTGCAACTCAACCTCAAGGCAAAAAATAGGTCCTCACCACTAGACCAATAGGCAACATAACGACAGATAGATAAAGGATTGAAATGGTCAATGATTTCATTTTACTTGAATCTACAATCAACACGTTTAGTGCCAACATTCAGCACATAAGGAGCCATATTGTTTTGGGCAAGCCTGCTGCCAGGGACCTCTCCAAAACACTGAAGAACAATGATGTCAGTTTGAAGACTAATGTGCACCTGATTAAAGCCATGGTTTTTTCCATCACTTTTATCCATCTGAAAACTGGACAATTAATGAGGATGGCAGAAGATGAACTGATGCCTTTGAATTGTGGTCTTGGAGAAGAGTACTGAATATCCCATAGACTGTCAAAAGTACAAACAGGTATGTCCTGGAAAAGGTGTGATCAGAGTGCTCTTTGGAAACAAGGATGGTAAAGCTTCATCTCTCATACTTTGGCCATGTTCAGGCTATCCCTTGGGAAAAGATATCATGCTTGGAAAGGTAGGGGGTCAGTTAAAAAAGAAAAAGACTTCCAACAGGGTGGATTGACCCGGTGACCACAGTAATGGGCTCAAGTGTGTCAGAGATGCAGAGAATGGCACATGATAGGACAGGATTCATATCTGTTATTTATATAGTCACTATGAGTCGTACTCGACAGTACCTATCAACAACAGCAGGTGAATATCCCTGTGTCAATTGTCACTGCTCTCATATCACTTATATAACTTTTTACACAAAAGAGACTAAAAGAAGCCGGTTAAACACATAAGAGACTAAAAGAAGTCGGTTAAACACATAAAAGGATGTGTGAAGGCACATGCTCACCCTTGGTGCAAAACATTAGGAAGGCCAGGCATCTCAAGTCCTGGAAGGTATTTATTCCACTCACCTAAAAAAAACCAAACTCCTCCTTCTCCAAAGAAAGCTAAAGTCTGCTTGTAATGATCATCTTCACATTCGAAAAGGCAAGGGAAATCCTATGTGCAGAGAACAATGCACTTTCCAACAATTAAAAAGATAATAATTGGCAGCTTGGGAAAAGTAAGTCAAGTTGTGGCCCTGTCCTCAAGCAAAATGAAGATCATATACAGGCCATAAATTCTCAGGGCCTCAGCTTCCTCATTTTTAAGAAGAGATGGTAAAACCTGATGGCTTCTAGGATCCCAATCCACCCTACACTCTAGGATTCTGTGAAAAAGAAGACAAACAGATAATTCACTCGCTCCTTCCATCTCCTCAACAAGCACTACTGGATTATTAGTGGATGCTTGCAGGCTAGGACCACTTGATTTTCAACAAACCACTTGATTTTCTTCCTGAGACACATTTACCAGAGTTACTTTTAAGTAGGTGCATCTATGGACACGGAATGTGAGCAGAAGTGGTGTGTACCATCTCTAGATCTGGTCCATAATGCCCCGTTTAGGGGTTCATTCTCTTCCCACAGTAGTGAGCCAATGATTTGGGGGATGCTTCCAAGGCCTCAGGGAACAGTTGTAGTTGTGTACCATCAAAGTCAGAACCAGGCCTGAGCTGACCCACCAGTGGGTTTTTAGAGACAGTAAACAGCACAGGAGGAGAATGTTCTTCTTTCTCCTGTAGAGCAGCCCGTATGAATAATTTACCTTTGCATTGGAATGGCAGGGTCACTGGAATGTCTCCACGTGGCAGAACCTTCCCTCTCTTTAGTCAGAAAGAGAAATTAAACCACTGAGATTTGAAGGTTCCTTGTTACAGAAAGTAGCTTACTCTGGCTACGTAGGACTTTATGTACACCATCAAGTTTAATCTCCCCAGCAACCCCAGTGGTAGATTAAACTCAAGCACATTGCCATTAAGTCAAAACGGACACATAGCAACCTTTGAGGTTTCGAGGCTATAAATCACAAGGGAGGAGATTTTCCAGCTTTTTCCCGTGAAGCTACTGGCAAATTCAAACCACCAGAGAGGCATGGCCTTTGGGTGAGAAATGCAATTTTAGAGATGATGAAATGGAATCTCAAAGAAGAGGAGTACTTTGCTCACAGTCACATAGTTTTAAAGAGAAAGAGTCAAGATTTGGCTTTCTAACTCCAATGCACTTTATTATAGATGCCATTGTTATTAATCATAAGCCCTTTCTCTCTTCTCTCCTGCCTCTTGAATATCTGTACTATGTGCAAACAAGTGCTGCTTCTTGCATGAATAAGCTGTTAGTGAGAAACAGGCCAGTGTGTGGCAAGTAGGTCAGACTGTATCTAGAAAGTCACAGGTGAAGTAGGGCCAGGAACCAGCTTTGTTGCAACAAGACCCAGGCCTGACTCGATTAGCCTCTAAACAGTAGAAGATGAAAGCCCACACTAAGATCGGGTAATCAGAAACGCTAATAATACACTACAGAATATATTCAGGAGATGACTATGCCATTTTAATTTTCACTTAAAAGAGTCAATCTAACATCATTAAGAGTGACATTTAAATGCTAATTGAAAAAGCAGTGTTCCCATGTCTCCAGACAAGTATTTGCATGTTAATTAATTCTGGGGATAAGACCAGTTTCCAATAGGAGGTGCCAAGAGGCAATAGAGTTCCTTAGCAGAAGAAGATAAAAGGCTATGGCAGAGACATAATTAAATTACCTGCCTTCGAGAGTTTGAAAAAGAAATAAGCTGTCCTTTGCAATGCAAATTCATATTGCCTCTTTTGTGAAGAATGCATTTTAATAAAAAGACCAAAATACAAATTTCCAACTTCAATGGTCTGTGAACGCAGTGCCTGCCTCATGATAGATCAAAATGGCTTTTACCAGAATGGTGGCTAATGAACTCACAAAAGGCTGTCAATATTGAAGACAGGTCTGGTGCCCCAGAAGCCAACATAGCACAAATGCACTTCAAACTGTCACAGATACCACCAGCTTGATTTAAAAAAAAAATAAAATAAAAATAACTGCTATACAAAGAAGTCATGCATATTAGCACCAGCCTACAAACCCCAGACCCAGAAAGATGATGGCCTCAATAGTTTCTAAATTAAATGATCTTGAAAGATGGTAGGTTTTCCCAAAATATGAGACTTTTTTATTTGAAATAACAACAGATTTTTTTTTGTGATTTGGGTGAAACATTACAGAGCAAATTTTTATTATTATTTGGCTGCAGAGCAAATCTGTTTTCCATTCAACAGTTCATAGACATTTTGTCTGGTGATATTGATTGTAATTCCCACAACAGAACTCTATTTCCTCCTTTGGTTTGTAATTTCGATTCATTCCTCTTTACTACCCAAACACTTCGTGCCTCCTGAGTTTAGGCAAATGCTGGATGCTTGAATGAATGGTCACTTGATTTATCATTGTTGTTGTTGCATAGTGTTTAATCAGATGTGACTCACAGCTGACCCTAGTTGCTCCTGTAGAACAACTGGTAAATTCGAACAGCCTGCCTTTGGGCTAGTAGCAAAACTCCTTATCACTAAGTCACCAGAGCTTCCTATGACTTATCCTCTTTGTGTGTACCACTGAGTTGGACCCAAATCACAGTTGAGCCTCCAAAGGTTTTCAGAAGCAGTTAACTACACAGGAGGAAAGGACCCATTTTTATTCTCCCATGGAGCAGCTGGTGGATTCAAACTGCATACCTTTTTTTTTTTTTTTATTTATATTTTATTAATTTTCATAAACATTTACAGAGATTTTGGGCTTCCATTCATTCATTGTTGCACTATTCTCTCTACCCTCCTCCCAGTTTGTTCTTGTCCAAATGCCACAGTGCTTGTCAAAGCCAGTTCTGATTAATCTTCTTTGTCAATGTGTCCTTTGCCATTCCCTATCACTCCTCCCTGAGAGAGACTTCACCCTGAGTCATAAGGAAAAGGGGATGGCGTATTCTCTTAGCTACTTCCTGCTGAAAAGGGACGCTGTGGGTTTCAGGGTGAAGATCTTCTCTCACTACTCTAAAGGGCCCCTTTGGCAGTAGGAAACACATAGACTATTATGGAGATTGATTTTGGAATTTAGATGCACTCTTATTGATTGTGCTTGGCTGTACATGTTCATATCCTTGAAGATGTATCATGGGGGTGTTGCAACCTAGAAGACACAAATTTGACTAACAAGTTATAAGTACATGAGTCCAAAAATTATGGAAAAGTAAAAGAAAAGATTCTTTCATTGTTTTACAAACCCTCCCCCAGGTCCCCTCCACCATGTAGCCCTCGCTCTACTCTCCTGTGACAAACTGCATACCTTTGTGTTGCCATTGTAGCTCCTTACAACCAGAGCTCATTCTGATTTAGCCTGCTTGCTGTTTACCGTAGAATCTGAACTGACTCATTGCTGACCCACCATCGGGTTTTCAGAAGCAGTTAATCGCAGGGGAGGAGATTGCCCGTGTTTTCCCACAGACTGATTTAGCACAGTGGCCTCAACTTAGAAAGAACCACAATGGTCACTGTTGATCAATGGGGGTTGGAAAGTTACCAACTTCTCACCATACATAAAAGTTAATTCTCTGTGAATTATAAATCTAACAGAGAAAGGTAGAACAATAGAGCTGCTAGAAGGTAACAAAAATATTTTTATGTCCATGAGAGTAAGCAAACACTTCTTAAACAGGTCTGAGAAAAACACTAAGCAAGACTGTAAATTGCACTATATTCAAGTTATCAACTCCTATTATTATCTAAGAAAGCAAAGCTACATATACAGAGGTTGAAAAGTCAATTCCAACACACATGATTAACAAGAGAACTTTTCTCTGGCATGTATAACAACAACAAGAAACCACAATAACCAAACTCGCTGCCACTGAATTAGTTCAAACTCACAGTGACCCTCAGTCACTTTTCTGAGGTTGTAAATCTTAATAGAGGAGACTGTCCATCTCTTGAGGTGTCACTATGAATTCAAAACACAGAAGACACTTGATCTTCCAGTTGGCTGTACAATGCACTGACTACGCCACCAGATTTCCTTAGAAGGAGACTTAAATAAGAATTTACTGTATCCCTCCCAAAGTTACCTAAATAAACATATACAATATGCTCCATCTCGTTGTTGTTGTTATGTGCCATCGAGTCGTTTGCGACTCATAGCAACCCTATGTACAACAGCCCTAAACCCTGCTCTATCCTATGCCAATCGCATTGCTTCTGACACACCCATCCCGATTACCCCAGTCACTGAATCAATCCACCTCATAGAGGGTCTTCCCCTCCTGTGCTGTCCCTCCACCCTACCAAGCATGATGTCCCTCTCCAAGGGCCTGTCTCTCCTTACAACATGTCCAAAGTATGTCAGACAGATTTTTGCTTCCAAGGAGTAGCCTGATTTAACCATCTCCAGGATGGATCTGTTTGTTTTCTTGGCAGTCCATGGAACATTCAATACTCTTCTCCAGCACCACAGCTCAAAGGCGTCAATTCTCCTTCTATCCTCCCTAGTCATTGTCCATCTTATTAGTCATTCATAAAATGCAAATTAAAACCACAAGACAATATGATATACCTATTAGACTGGATACACTTAGTAAGACTTTGAGTATTAAGCTTTGAGAAGGATATGGGCAACAGGACCACTCATCTAATGATGACAGGGTTGCAAACTGTTGGAAACACTTTGGCAGCATCTCTTAAAATTAAGTCAACACATTTACTATGATCTACCAATTTCAAACCAAGGTACATATATAACAGAAAACAGAATACAACTTAAAATTTCACAACACACTAATATATAGATCTCTCTCTCTCTAGATGATGGATAGAGATAGATAGATGATAGATAGATAGATAGATAGATAGATAGATAGATAGATAGATAGATAGAGATAGATAGATAATAGACAGACAGACAGATAGACAAAACAAGGGTTTGTGTGTGTGTGTGTGTACACACACCTTCTATCAAGTAACTAGGGAGCTCTAGTGGCTTACTGATAAGGAGTTGCACTGACAATCCAGAGGCAGATGGTTCAAACCCACTAGCTGCTTGTGGGAGAAAGATAGTCAACATCCTCCCATGCACTTTATAGCTTCTGAAAACCTATTGGAAAGTCAGCTATAAGTAGGTTCCAACTCAACTGCACCAAAAATGACAACAATGGCACATAATATGGACAAAATGATGTATGTATACACACACACAAAGTCAAAACCAGAATGGGTAAATAAATTGTGCCATGTTCTTTTAATGGAACAATATATAGCAATGGAAATGATTGCTATGTAAATCCTTCAAGAAGCTGGATTATATGTAGAAGAATGAAACAGAATTGAAAGAAGACTCATAAAGGTTATGCAGATGGCACAACCTTGCTTGCTGACACTGAAGACAACTTGAAACATTTGCTTCAGAAAATTAAAAATTATAGCCTTCCTTCTGGATTATATATCAACATTAAGAAAACAAAAATCCTCACCACTGGACCAACAGGCCACATCATGATAGATGGAAAAAAGACTGAAGTTTTCAACTACTTTATTTTGCTCAAATTCACAATCAACATCTAATGTAACAACAGTCAAGAAATAAAATAAATGTGTTGCATTGAAGAAATTTGCTGTTAAGGCCCTCTCCAAAGTACTATAGAGCAAAGACTAAAAATAACTAATGTGCAAGCCATGGTATTTTCAATTGCTTCCTATGCTTGTGGAAGTTCGACAACAAATAAAAACGGCAGGAGAATTGTTGTCTTTGAATTGTGGTGTAAGTGAAAAATACTGAATATCCCACAGTCTGGCAAAAAGAACAAACAAATCTATCTTGAAGGAAGTGCAACCAGACTGCTCCTTAGAGTAAGGATGGTGAAACATCAGCTCACTTATTTTGGGAAAGTTTTCAAGAGGAATCAGCCCTGAAATCATCATGCTGGGAGAGGTAGAAAAAGTCAGTGAAAGAGAGGAAGACCCTGAGTGAGATGGACTGACACAGTAGTTACCATAGTAGGTGTAAGCATGACAAAGATCCCAAGAATGGTGTAGGATAGGGCTAGGCTCAGATCTGTTGTTCATAAGGTCATACAAGTCATAGTCAATGTGATGACACTTAACAACAATGGAAAGGAATTAACAAAAAATCACAAGTAAAAACATGGCAGAATCTCACAAACAGATGTTGAGTAAAGTTAGCCAAAACCAAAAAAAGTACATACATTTCATTTACATAAAGTTTGAAAATATTCAGTTGAGTTGGAAGTCAAACAGTGGGTAGGAAGACTGCATGAGGGTTGTTGTTGTGTACCATAAAATCAGAACCAACTCATAGCTGACCCTCCAGCAGGTTTTCAGAGGCAGTTAATCGCAAGGGAGGAGATTTCCCATCCTTCTCCTGCTGAGTAGCTGGTAGCTTTGAACCACATACATTTGGATTCTCAGTGCAATTCCTTACCACTTTGCCACCAAAAATTCTCATCAGTAGACCAATAGGAAACATCACGACAGATGGAGAAGAGATTCAAACTGTCAACAACTTCATCTTACTTGAGTCTATATATTTGGTACTAGTAGTTAGGAGAGCAGAAGATGTATTGCACTGGGAAAGTTTACAGTCAGGAACATTTTCAAATGATTGAGGAGCAATGATGTCAGTTTCAGGACTAAGGCATGCCTGATTCAGGCCATGGTCTTTTCAGTCACCTGCTTTGTTCCTGAGAGGTGGACAAAGAATAAAGGTGACAGAAGAATTTATGTCTTTGAACTGTGATGTTGGAGAAGAGTGTTGAATATCCCATGGACTATCAAAAAGAACAAACAGATATATCTTGAAGGGGCAGCCAGAGTGCTTCCTGGAGGCAAAGAATATAGGAGTGTTGCATCCTTTGGAAATGTTGCTAGGAGAGAGTCTTCCTTGGAGAGGGACATCATGCTTGGGAAGGTGGAGGACAGCACAAGAGAGAACAATCCTCAAAGAGGAGGACTGACACAGTGACTGCAGCAATGGGATTATATCTGTCAGATTATGAGGATGGTACAGAACAGCACAGGCTTCAGATCTGTTGCTCATAAGGTTGCTATGAGTCGTACTCAACTCAATGGCACCTAACAACAATATGAACAAGCCATCATGAGATAGGAACCCTTATCCATTGTTGGTGGGATTGTAAAATGGTATAACCACTCTAGAAGGCATTATGGCATTTCCTCAAAAAGCTGAACACAGAAATTCTATATGAGCCAGCTATTCCACTGCTTGGAATATTCCCTGAGAAAATGATAACTGAGGCCAAACAGAGTCTTGAACACCAATATTCACAGCAGCATTATTCACCATCACAAGAACATGGAAATAGACCAAATGTCCAACCACAATCAAACGGCTTGAGAAATTATGGTACATTCACATGATGGAAAGCTATTCAGCATAGAGGAGCAATAATTTTGTAAATTACTACTTCATTTTGGAGGGACTGGAGAACAGTATGCTAAGTGAACTAACTCAGTACCATAAGGACAAATACTACATAAGACCATACTGTATGATAATCCAAGGGGGTAGGTGGGGAGCAAAGGCATGTGGACGGGGGTCAGGGGTGGTAAATCATAGGGTCGCATGATGTGTGGAGGGAGGGGTAGGTAAAGGAAATGGGAAAGGTTCAGTGTGAAAAAAACAAAGTATGAAAACTTTATGAATAAACCATTAAAAAAGAAAAATTTTATTTTAAAAGAAAAAATGAAATCTAGAAAAAGGGTGGGGGGGAAGACTCCCAATGAACGCTTGCTAACTTATCCCAAGTACCCGATAGAGATCATGAAAGATAATAAATTGGTGTTCTCTTCTTTTTAAAAAAAGCCACCAGAGTCCTTTCTAGGGAATTGCTGTGGGTGCTGTGTACGGTCACATAGGCTCTGACTCACAAGTTTTCCAAGAGAGTAAAATGCATCTAGGGTATTAGAATGGTCATTTCTTGTTTTTTGACATAGTGACCACTTTACAACTGCGTTCTCTTTGTGATCATGCCCCGAGCTGTTTGACTAGGATTTGTGTGCTTCTCCGCACACGCAAAAAACCCACCCCAAACCCATCTTTTATGAAATATTAGCATAAAACACCATCATCTCTATTTCTTGGCTATATAACATGTCTTCTTCTCTTGAGATATGCAGTGTTAAAGTATTCTTTTATAATACATTTAGAACTGATACGTCATTGTTTCATTTTAAAATCTAGTGAAAATGAGGATTCATAAAAAGTAACACCTGCTGCTGAACACATTTTATTTTTTTCACTCTAAAGGCTTGGATATCTGTCTGCTGATTCCAAGTCACCATTATCATTCCTGCACAAATCTATATAATCTATCTTCTCTATTTAAGCTTTCATTTTTTCATGGACAAAATTTTAAATGTAGGTGTGATACAATACAGATGGAGATTCTTCCACAACTCTAACATCTATTTTCTAGTCTTTTAGCTTTTTTACCCACTTCAAAATTCCCCAGTATTTGTTATAGAGATTTGTCTTTTTCACATTTAGCAACACAATATTAATGGAAATACTCGATTGTTATACTAATATCACATTGCTTTATGTAACATTTCATCAGACCACATAAAAAGTTAAATTAATATAAATACTACTAAACAGACACACACACTCAACTAGCTGTTAGGAAGCACACAGCTTTACATGCACAAAGGAGAGTTTGACTAGTCAAATACATTTAGCCTTCCAGGAGCTTCTAAATATATAACTTAATTATTTGTATAAGCAATCTAGAAAGGTAACACTAAAATATTAATACAGATTTCTCTTTGGATCAAGGAGTCTCTGTTCATGTTTTATTCAATTTGCTTGTATGTATTTTCTAAGTTTTCTTCAGACTACTTGCACTGATGCATAAGAAAACAACCATACGCTTCATTTAGATCCTCCCAGAAGTGCTGTGGATGAGCATTAACATTACTGGTAAGTATATTCATTTTCTCCTGGACACAAGAGCCTACTATTTGGTCCTAAAAGCCTTCTGAGGTCCCAACTCTTCTCACTATTTCTTAGTTGTTGGAATTGACAGAAAACCTCATAAGAAGTTCCTTACTTGACCTCTGCCTTGCATGCAGACTTCCGAGTTGAAAAACAACCCAGTTGTAGATGGAATTTGCTCCAGGACTTAAGAACAATAAATGACATTGTTGAGCCTCTACATCTTGTGGTTCCTAACCTTTATACTATAATAGACAAAGTGCTGGTCAATAGGCCTTTTATTATAAGAACCACCTCCCCTCTGTAACTTGATTTGTGCCACTATTAGAGCCTCTACTTGGAATATTATTGCTTTTAATTTTTGACTCATGTACTTTTAACTTGTTAGTTAAATTTGTGTCTTCTAGGCTGCAACATTTCCATGATACATCTTCAAGGATATAAACATGTACGGCTAAGCACAATTGATAACAGTGCATCTAAATTCCAAAATCAATCTCCATAATAGTCTATGTGCTTCCTACTGCCAAGGGGGCCCTTTAGAGTAATGAGAGAAGACATTTGCCCTGAAACCCTCAGTGTCCCTTTTCAGCAGGAAGTAGCTAAGAGAATACACCGTCCCATTTTCCTTATGAATCAGGGTGAAGTCTCACTCAGGAAGGAATGATAGGGAATGGCAAAGGGCACACTGACAAAGATTAATCAGAACTGGCTTTGACAAGCACTGTGGCAATGGGACAATTAAAACAGACTTTCAAGGGGGAGGAAAAAAAAAGAGGAACAAACTGGGGGGGGAGGGTAGAGAAAATAGTGCAACAATGAATGAATGGAAACCCAAAATCTCTGTAAACGTTCATTAAAATTAATAAAATTTAATTTAAAAAAAACCAAAAAAACCCCCAACAACCACCGTTTATGTCTAAAGTTTTCAGTAGCTTGTCTGAAGGGCATTTTATGCATGAGACCAAAAGAACTAGGTGGTGTCTGGCTACCCTTGCCGATGACTTTGATAGGAATGACATGAGTTTGATAGGAATTATAGAAATTTTTATTTATAAAGATTGTTGAAATATTTTTTTCTCCATTATTCCAGCTTAGCAGAGTTCTTGGAAGGAATGGAGGTCCAGTTTATTAGAGAGTTATGGATGGGGGAGGGTGGGGAATGTGGAACAGAACCAAATATATAAAAAAGACCATGCTTACCGTGTTACGGAGACTGATGGAACTCCCAAGCTCTGGCCCTTAGTCACCTCATGCATGGAACTGAGCTCATTCCTCATGGTTCAATTTGTTACCAAACAATAGGCCTCTAAGTGGTCAGTAACACCGCAGTCATTAGAAGAATTAACCAGATTTGTATTCATCAAAAGAATCATCCTTTCCCAGCACTAAAGCTCAGAAGGCAGGAAGGGATAGGGAAAGAGGACAGAGGGAAATGGTAAACAGAGGCAAAACAGTGGACGAGAGCGATTACACTGTGGGGTTGCAGCCAATGCCCGAAATAGATGTATCCAAACTATTAAAGAATAAACTAATTTGTTCTGTAAACTTTGACTCACATCACTTTTTTTTTAAAGGAAGAGAGGCAATAAGGTCATCTCTAATAGGGGAAATAGAAGAAATATACACATAAGCAAACAAAACCCAAATCTCCTTCTGTCAAGTTTGTTCCATCGGGCTTTAAATTGTTCATGGGAAAAGACAGCCTTGCCTTTCTCCTGCAGGGTGACTGACTGGTGGATTCCAACCGCCAGCCTTCATGGAGCAGATCAACATGCAACAACTACACATTATAACAAAATAAATACAGGGCAACGCAGCACAGCCATAGTTTTCTGAGGAAACACAAAATAAGGGGTGAGGTCTGTAACAGAGGTGACTTAATGGGTAAACAGAGTGAAGACTTAGTATGTACGAACTGGCTCAAATTAAAGCTTTACAGGTGTAACGAACGGAAATCCACGGTTTGGCATTTCATTCAGTCTACTGAATCTAAGGAGTAAGTGAGGACCTACCCCTCTGGAGGGAAAAGGGTATGAAGAAAGCATAAATAAAGTCATCCATTCCATCCATAAAAGGCTAAGAGCACACTCATGGGCTTTAAGGAGCTAAGAGCACCAACAGCCAACCAGCAATCAAACCAGAAAACATAAAGTGACCTTAGCTCCTTCTCCTTCTCATCTCCCTACATCCAGGACTGTTGCTCCTATTCTTAAGACTTCCAGAATTCTCCCACTTGTCCCTTTTCCCATACCACCTCTCACCGGAGGTTAATGCAGTAGCACTCTCTTCTCTGGCAGCCTAGTAGGTAAAGAGTTACACTGCCAACCCAAAGGCAGGTGGTTCAAATCCACCCGTTGCTCCAAGGGAAAGATGGACCATCTCCTCCCTTGTGACTTACAGCTTCTGCAAACCGACTGAAGGGTCAGCTATGAGTCAGTTCTGACTCCATGGCAATGAAGGACTGAGACTCATTAAGATTATGATCCAATAGAGGGTTACCTTGACTTGGAATTAACTCAAGGGTATAATACAGGCCTTTTCAATGACTTGCCATTCATCTGAGATATGAACAATGAATAAGAATGACAGAAGAATTGGTGCTTTTGAGCTGCGGTGCTAGAGAAAGTATTGACTATCTCATGGACGGCCAAAACAACCAACAGATATGTCTTGGAGAAGGTGCAGCCAGAGTGTTCCTTGGAGACAAAGATGGCAAAGCATTCTCATGTACTTCGGCATGTTGCCTAGGAGAGGCTATTCCTTGGAGAGGGGCATCATGCTTGGAAAGGAGGAGTGTCAGAGATAGAGAAGTGGCCACTCAAGGAGACAGTTTGATCCAGTGACTACAGCAATGGGCTCAGGTATGTCAGAAATTATGAGGATCGCACAGAACAGGGTTAAGATCTGTTGTTCAATGGATCACTACGAGTTGTAATCAATTCAACAGCACCTAACAACAACATATATTATATAGGTATAATCAGCTCTGGTGAGGGAGTGTAATGTGTAGTGTATTAAGCTATTAATTAAAAGGCCAGTGGTTTAAATCTACCAGCCAGTCCACAGGAGCAAACTTGAATCTCCTCTCATAATGATTTGTAGCTACAGCAGCCCTGTGGAAGGTCACTATGAATAAGATTCAACTCGTTGACAGTGAGTTGTATAGGTATCCTATAACAAACCTCACTTTGCAAGTGTGCTTTGCCTGAGGCCCTGTGAGTAAAGCTGGAGATAAAACTCAGAAAGTCCATGTGCTGAACAACAATCTATATGCCCTCCTCAAAGGAAACACAAATTGCTCCTGTATATCTGCTAGTGTAAGCTCTCTCTCTGTAATTCACCACCCCACATTCTGCGGGCTCTTAAGTCCTGCCTGATGCAGGGTGTGTGTGGAACCTGTATTCCCTCCCACAGTGAGTTCAGGAGGATATCATGAGGCAGCCTGGGATAACAGCTACACATGTGCACACATTAAAATCTTGTTTTTATAAAAAGCAAAAAGATCACTTCTCCTCATTTTTTTTCCTTTAAAAGTGGCAAACAATTTTAACTCAAAGAAGGTACCAGGCAAAAAGAAGAAAATTTAAAATGTCTAAACTTAAACGCAAAATGCTAATTTAAAATAGGAAAAAAGACCACATTCATTATTCATTAGAGTCATCATTTCTGTTTCAAGAGCTCAAATGAAAAAGGCAGTTTATACAATTTATGCTGCTGTTGTTGTTGTGTGTCACTGAGTTGCCCACGACCTGCCCAATACACTTTGAAAAACACACCCAAAGACCACTGCCTTGATTCTCAAGCTCCTGAAACCAACTTGTGGGTTTACCCTTGTCCTGTCAGCAGCACTTCCCCTGCCCCCTTAAAACCAAGAAAGAAGAATGCTTCCTCTCACTTTGTTTTCTTGGGTGACCACAGGTTCACTCAAGTGTCTTAGAATTTGAAGCCACAGTAAAAGTATATGCCATAGGTGATACCAGAAACACAGATCCAGCACATTCATATTCAGTGAGGCAGCTCAAGACTGTCAAAAAAGTCAGGTTCAGAAATCAACTCAAACCTTGACTCCACCTTCCATTTACTGTATGACCTATGACGAGTCTACCTGACCTGAATTTCTGCTCCTTCTTCTCTTCAAGGTTCTTCCTTTCTTTCACTGAATGTCCACCTTTCCAGGTATGACATCAGATGAAGCTCTTTCCCTAGTTCTAGCTTGTTCAACTAATAGAAGGCTGGATTGTGGGGAAAACCAGAAAATTCCAGAAATACCACAGAAAACAAGCTGATGTAAAACTACACCTGCAAGATATGAAGAAGGTGCCAACAGAATACTGCCCAACCAAGACTCCTTCATGTGATCTGCTGAACCCACCAACAATCTCTGTATGTACCACCACCCCCCCACCCCCCACTAACAGCAAGAGGAGCTGAACTCTGATTTGAGAGCTCGGTGCACCTGCACACAGGTGAACATAAACTACAGTTTGCTTCACACATGAGCCTTGTATGGCTGATTCGAGTACTACAGCTCCGACTCCAGTCTCACCCCCTCTTTCCTCTTCTCCAAACCTTGTGATAGCAACTGACTGAATGAATCTCCTGGGAAATCAGTTAAAAGTGGACGCCAACTCGCCTAGCAATGAGATGAGCTAGAGTCGTGCAACAACGATTCTGGTGGCACAGTCGCTATCTCCAGTGGTTCAAATGCACCAGCCACTCCACAGAAGAAAGACAGGCCATCTGTTCCCATTAATATTTACAGCTCTGCAAACCCAATGGAGGGTTGTGATGAGCTAGTATCAACTTGATGACAGTGAGTTGCAGTTTCTGAGTTTGAGCTAATTCTGAGGCGTCTCCACTCTGCCAGGAAGCCTGCACCTGAAGGCCCTCAGCTCCATGGACGAGCAGACCTAGCTCAGCCCTGCCTCATACACATCTCTGCTTCTCTACCATCTCTGCCGCTGCCTCTGCTGCTGTTGCTACCACCACCAGTGCTCCTGCTGCCGCCATCAGGATTGCTGTCTTGTCTCTTTGTCTATGATTCTTGCAAGAATTTCCCATTCAAATGACCCAATGCACTCTAGTTTTCTCTGCTGATGGCAGTTAGATTCCCATTTTCCACCTGTGAGCCTGTTCAATGTAAATCTGGAGGGATGGCAAAACAGACAATGTTCACATTAGATTTCTTTTGCATGGAGCTCTGGTGGCCCAGTGGATAAGGAACTGTGGGGTCAATAGTCAAAGACAGTAGGTTCAAATCCACCATCTGCTTCATGGGAGAAAGGTTGGCAATCACCTTCTCATGTGATTTACAGTCTCTGAAACCCACTGGCAGGTTAGCAATGAGTGAGCTCTGTTTTGCAGGATAACAACAACCTAAAAGGTATAATTTACCTTATTTGCAATACTGGCAAAAAATACAATCCCTTTGGTAGGCCACAAACATCTAATATTTGCACAAGTATCTAACATTTGCATAGTTCTATACAGTCCTGTAGAGCTCTGCTGGTAGGTCGATTGGTAAAGCATGGCTAACTCAAAGGCCACACTTCTCCAGCGTTTAAATTCACCAGTAGTTCCATGGGGAAAGATAGCCATCTTTCAGCATTGGAAAACCTACTGGAGGATCAACTATGAGTCAACTCACACTTGATGGCAATTAGTGAGACCAGACATATGCTGAGGGTTACACAGATATTAGGCAGAAAAGCCATATTAAGTAATCTACTACAGCATATAAAGACAATGTTGTTGTTGTGTTGTTATGTGCCGTCCAGTTGCCTACAACCCATAAGAACCCTATGTACAGCAGCTCTGAAGCCTGCTCTGTCCTGAGCCAGTCTACCTAACTCTGACACACCAACTCTCATCACCCCAGTTACTGTATCAACCCATCTCATCCAGGGTCTTCCTCTCGTGCGCTGTCCCTCCACCCTTCCGAGCATGATGTCCTTCTCCAAGGACAGTCTCTCCTCAGCCACATGCCTAAAGTATGTGAGGCGGAGCTTCAAAATCCTAGCCCCCAAAAAGAGACTTGGTTTCACCCTCTCCAAGATATAAAAATGCTTACAATTAATTACTTGTTCAATATAATCCAGAAACTTACAACTATGTACAACCTGTGTTGCTGTTGTTGTTGTTGTTATATACCAGCAAGTCAGAAACAACTCATCGCTAATCCTCCGGCAAGTTTTCAGAGGCTGTAAACTGCACAGGAGGAGACTGTCCATCCATCTTTCTCCCAGAAAACAGCTGGTGGATGCGAACCATTTGCTGTTGGGTTGTCAGCACAACTACTTATCACCAGAACACCCTCACTAGAGCTCACTAGTCTATGCCAAGAAATGTGAGTGTGCTCACCATACCAACAGATTATCTTTATTCAGAATATCACAGTGAAATCCAGAAGTGGCACACTAATTCTTTACATAAAGTGAATCTTTTCTTTAACTTAAAAAAGTTTTCAAGTTATTAATATTCAAGAGTTTTAAAAAATGTATATGTGTTTATTTTCTGCTGAGCTAGATCTTTGTTTAAGTTGCTTTTATAGCAGCTGGCTAATGTTTCTTTTAAGGTTGTGAAGGAACAGCACATCCTCTAAAGAGACACTATAATTTTCTGAATTCAGAATCCATCCTTGATTTATATTAAAACACAGATTTTTTTTTTCTGAAAATAGGCAAGAAATCCATCAGGTAGAAAGTATACTCAGCAACACATTATAAAATTGGGGGGGGAAATGTTTCCCATTTCTATTTGTCATGAAATGAGGCCAGTCAGTGCTGATAATGCCTATTTGGTTACACAATGGACTTCTTGAAAACAAGAAAGAGTCCATATTAGAGAAGATAACGTGATAATGCTGTAATAGGGAAGGTGGGGGTAGTGGTGTACCATGGAGTCAGAACTGATCTATAGCTGACCCTCCGGCGGTTTTCAGAGGCCATTTATCACACCATAGGAGACTGCCCATCCTTCTTCTGCGGAGCAGTTGGTGGATTTGAACCACATGCCTTTGGGATTGTAGCACACTTCTTGCCACTAAACCACCAGAGATCCCTATAATCGATGTATGAGTTATAGGAAGTATAAGTCTGTGGTTTATAAAGAGTAAACAACAGGAAGAAGATTACAATCCAGAGAAACAGCATCAGGTCTTTGTTTCTGTGAGGTAATTTCATGGTTGATGAATAATATTGTGTTAATAAGGTAAAAAAAAAGTGTGGAGGACTTGAAGCATTTGTTGCAGAAGATAAAAAAAATGCAGTCTTCAGCATGGATTGCATCTCAATATTAAGAAAACAAAGATTCTTACACTGGACCAATAGGCAGTGTCATGATGAATGCAGAGGAGACTGAAATGGTCAACAGCTTCATCTTGCTTGGATCCACAATTAATAATCTTGGTACAAGCAGTCAGGAACGAAGTAGATGCATTGCAATGGGAAAATCTGCAGTTAGGGACCTTTCCAAATTATTGAGGAGTGGTGATGTCAGTTTGAGGATTAAGGTGCATCTGATTCAGTCCATTGTCTTTCCGATTACTAGCTATGCATCCAAGACCTAGACAATGGACAAGGATGACAGAAAATAATTGACACTTTTGAGCTGTAGTGTTGGAAAAGAGCACTGAACCTCCCACAGCCAGCCAAGAGAACAAATGGATATATCTTGGAGATGTTGCAGCCAGAGAGTGCTCTTTGGAAGCAAGAATGATAAGTCTTCACCTGACATACATTGAATATGTTGCTAGGGGTGCTATGGAGAGGGGCAAAACTGGGAAGGGTGAAGGGTCGGCGAAGGAGAGGAAGACCCTCAGCCAAGTGGATTGACACAGTGACTGCTGCAATGGGCTCTTGTGTGTCAGGAAGTGTGAGGATGGTGCAGGACAGGACTGAGTTCAGATCTTTTGCTCATAGGGTCACTAGGAGTCATACTTGACTCGACAGCACCTAACAACAACAATAATAAAGATCTTCTAGCTGAACTCTTCTGGCTACTATTTCTGTATTTTTTCCCCCTATTCACTTTTCCTTACATTTCAACTGAAGATCCTCCACGTACCTTTGTGTCATTTTCCCTAGGAGTCCAGCTCTGCACTGTGACTAGGATTTTCTCCTATTCTGGGTTCTGGATTTGTCCCCTTTGTCTACACTCAGTATGTTGTAAAGCAAGCAGAGGTAGCTGCCTTACGCCAGCACCTAACACAGTGGTGAGCTTAGGGTACAAGTTTGTTTTTTAAAAGAACCAACTACTAATAATTTCTCTTCCTGGAAATCAAGTGAACAATCTTTGTTGATTTCCCATGTTCCATTGGCAACTTGTGTCTGTGTTGAATTTAGCTGCGTGTTTTCCTGTATTTCCTGTTGCTTTTATTCCCCTGAGATCAGACTGAAGTAGGGTGCCTGTAAATGTATTGTTCCAAAGAGATCCGTTAGTCAATTCATAAAAGAGAATGTCGTCGTGGTTAGCCAAGTTCCTGGTTGAGTTATAGAAAAGAGGCTGGTGTAAATGGAGCAGTAAGGCAAAGGAAAGAGACAAAGGAAGCCTATCAACAAGCAAAGGGTTAGCTAAATGAAGAACAATGATTTCAAAATAGCCAAATAGTGTATTCTCCGTTGACTAAACTAACAAAACCAATAAAATTACTCTTTTATCCAAAGAATGCAAAAGACTTTTTTTTTTCCTCACAAGAGAGGAAGACCCTTGATGAGATGGATTGATTCAGTAACTGTGGTAACAGGGGTAGGTGTGTCAGAGACAATAAGGTTGGCTCAGAATAGAGCAGAGTTTAGGGCTCTTGTACATAGGGTCACTATGAGACACAAGCGACACAAGGGCACATAACAACAACATCAAGTACTCAACCAAATAAAGATTAGAGAAGTTTGTAAATTTTCAGGAAAGTTAGGTGAAGGTTTTATTATTATGTAATCATCTATGCAACTCTCTTCACTGTAATAATTTTACTGTAATTGGTAACAGATCTTTCCTTCTTGTGCAGTATTCCTTACTACCCGCCCCCTATACCCCCCAGATATGATTATATCAGCAATCATGTTTTCTGTATTTTCCCCCATAACAAATGATGGTGGTAAAATAATAAAATTCATTTTATTTCCAAAGAGTTGCTAGCCAGAAGGTCAGCAGTTCAAACCTACAAAGCAGCACCATAGGAGAAAAGAACTAGAAGTCCACTACCCTTAAGATTCCCTCTTTTCTTCTGTGCTATTAAGTTGATTACAACGCAGTGACTCCAGGAACAAGATATCTGAACCCCGTCCAATCCCACAGCATCCTCACTACCTTTGCCATGCCCAAGTCCATTGTTCTAGTCACCGTGTCAATTCGTCTTCCTCTCTCTCTCTCTCTGACCCTCTACCTGCGCAGCATGATGATGGCCTTTGCCCAAGGACTAGTCCCTCTGAGGAAATCCTATGGGGCATAGCATACAATAGCATCATTTAAAATGAATACACGGTTAGGCATTACATGTACGACAACAGAATAAGAGATGTATCATTGTAAAGAGGATGGGGGAAGGGGAGGGCGGTAATTGTGCAACAATGAATTAATATTTTAAAAAAAATGAACTGGGTGAAGGGGAAGGAAGGGACAGGGTGTAAAATGTGCAATAATGAATGAATGAAAAACCAACTTCTCTGTAAATATTCATGTAAAAAATCCCAATAGAAATAAAATTTTATTTAAAAAAAATACTTAGCTATGAACCGTACGAGTCGCAAATGACTCGATGGCACATAACAACAACAACAACAACTTCAAGTTTCAAGTTTCCATATTACTCTTTCTTATAATATAATGTTTTCAAGACTCTTAACTTGCTGTCAAACCATGTGTCACAGAATCCCAATCATAATAAAGCTTTTGGTGGTGGTTGTTGCCTCTGAGTACCGCTGATTTGGAACCAGTGGTTAGCTGGCCCTCCAGTGGGTGTTCAGAGGTAGTAAGTCAAACAGGAGACTGGCCATCCTTTTCAAAACAGCATCAGATTAAAACCTACCAGATCTAAAAGTAATGCAAAAAATTCCATATAGCTTAGGTTAATAGCAATTGAAACAAATTTTGTAACCTATTAAACAATGCCAAATATGATTCTTTCATGATATCTAAAACTCTGAAACACTGAGACAATCATGTTTTACTCAAATGTACCATGGGCGATAAAGAACTACCAATATTTTAGCTAAAAGGAATGAGTCAAAGTGTAAACTCTGCTTCTTGGTAATCTATGCGATAAGCTTAGTTACTGAGTTGTAGATTGTGTGGTTCTTCTAAGTAATCTCCAAAGTTATCTTTCTAAGTTATCTCAAAAGTTATCTTTGTTTGACAAGTGAAATAGAATAGCAGGGGGAACTCTCATGTTCACTGCTAAACACTGTTCTAAAGGTAAATCTAAATCTTTAACTTTAGAATCTAGATTCTAATCCCAAAACATCTGGATTGCTTGCCCACAGGGAGAGGACTAATTTTAATTCTACTGGATACTTGGTTATATATTGTTTGGCACAAATCCAAGTATGATTTTTACAAAAAAAGTACCAGTGGTGATTTATTGATAAACTTCATTTCTTGGAAAAAAATTCTTAGAAAAAAATGTAGGGCATGAACACATAAAAGAAAATCTATTAACAGGAGCAAAGTGCCATAATATGTGCTCAGGCCCAGTACTTGGTACAGTAGACACCACCTTCCACGCATACTCTAAGCCCAACCACTCTCTAAAATCTTTATTATTTGCACTACTTTCACCCTCATCCAACTTGCTATCATCCTTCACGTGGACAACTGCACTGGCCTCCCCACTGGTCTCTCTGCTTCCTTCACGACCTCCACAAATCATTTTCCACTCCAAAGTCAGAAGAATCTTCCAAAATGATCAGCCAGACATGAATGCCCCTCTGTACAATTTTCTCCTTCCTCCTTTCTGTCCTTCTTTAACTACAGGACTGAAGATAGTGAATAAAGAGCATCCTCTTGATGTTTTCTCTTTCTCAACCTTTGGCACCTCAAATGTTAGCACATTTTCAGTTAACAATATCCAACTATTTTCAAAATTTTGAACAGAAAATTACAAGAGGTGTAATACTTCACATATTCAGAAACTGACATACTCAACTTTCCAGGAGACTGCTGTGCTGAGTAGAATCACATATAAAGACAAAAGATAGAAGAGGATTCTCAATATCCATATATTACAGCTCCTTCATATCTTGTTGTTATGTGTCATTGAGTTGCGCGCGACTCATAGCTACCTTATGTACAATAGCTCTGAGCCCTTCCCTATCCTGAGAAGCCCTATCCCTATCCTGTGTCTCTAACACACTTACTCCCATTACTCCAGTCACTGTGTCAATCCATCTCATATGGGGTCTTCCTCTCTGGTACCGTCCTTCTACCCTTCCAAGCATGGTGTCTTTCTCCAAGGACTGGTCCCTCCTGACCATGTGCCCAAATGTGTGAGATATTTGATGAGAGCTTCAAAATCTTTACCTTCAAGGAGCAGCTAGGTTTCAATCTCTCCAGTAAAAATATGTTCTCTTAGCAGGCCATGGTATGTTCAATGCTCTTCTCCAGCACCACAACTCAAAGTCATTGATTCTTCTGTCATTGTCCTTAGCCATTGTCCAGCTCTCTGATGCATAGCAAATAATTGCAAAGACCATCGTCTGAATCAGTTGCACCTTAGTCTCTAGACCGACATCATTGCTCTTTAGCACTTTGGAGCAGTCTCTGATAGCAGATTTTCCCAATGAAGTTGGTTTTTTTGATTTACTGACTGCTGGTGTCAGTAGCGTTTATTGTAGGGCTGAGCAAGCTTAAATAACTTCAATCTCTTCTCCATCTATCATGATGTTCATAATTTAGACAAATCTAATAAACTTGGCCATCCATTTTCCACATATAATCAGAATATTTATAGAGACTGGGACCTTCTGGAGCAGTCATGCAGGCAACATCAGGAAATGAACACAGATAGTTTAACAGAAAATAAGACACAAAAATAAAGAAGAGACATGATAATTCAAAACCCACAATCCATGTTCTTCAGTACAGTGGGAAGGCCTACCTGAAGATCAAAATATACCACTATGCTACAGGCCAGTAGCTCAGAAATGATCCTAAAATAATTATGAGAACATTAGACAATTTTCTAAATCTTTTTAAAAAGCAGAAAATAAAGGTTTTAGTAAATCTCCTAATAAAAATTACTAGAATAGTTTTAAGTGATGTTTAAATGGTCATTCATCCCGTAGTTGAAAAATTCATTTCTCTATTACAATGATAAAAATTTACATAAATAATTGACTAGCAAAGAAATTAACTTACTTTTCTATGTAAATGGAATCATTTCTTTCTTCTTTTTTAAATTGAGATTTTAAAGAAAGTTAATAAAGAACTTGGATTTTCATTCATTCATTGCTGAACATTCTCCTTCCTGCCTCCCCTCCCCCAAGATCACTTTTTTCGTTGGGAAAAAAGTTCTTTCACTGTTATAGAGTCATTTCCCCCCCACCACCACCACCACCACCACTTTACTATGCAGTTCTTATTCTGGACTCTTGTCATGCCAATAATACCTAATCATATAGTCCTTTTATACAGTTCTCTGCCTTGTCTGTTTCAATACCATGTACATTATTATTCCCCTCTTTTCTTAGTTGTTTTCCCCAACCCCCATATCAGTCCTGTTTTAAAACAGTGGTGTTATGCAGTATTTGTCTTTTTGTGACTGAGATACTTCACTCAGCATAATGTCCTCCATGGTCACCCATTTTGTATAATATTTCATGAGTTCTTTGTTTTTCAGTGCTGCATAATATTCCATGGTGTGAATGTACCACACTATATAGCTTCTCTATCCATTCATTTGTTTACTTGAGTTGTTTCCAACTCTTTGCTATTGTGAACAAAGCAGCAATAAACATGGGTATGTATGTATCATCTTGGGTGGCAGTTATGGTTTCTTTAGGGTATATTTCTAGTAGTGGAATTGCTGGGTCAAATGGTATTTTTATTTTCAACTTTTTGAGAAAGCACCGGACTGCCTTCCATAGCGGTTGCATGGTTCCATTTTACACTTTCACCAAGAGTAAATAAGGGTTCCAGTTTCTGCACAATCTTGCCAACATTTGTTGTTTGCTGCTCTGTTAAATTGTGTTATTCTTACTGGGGTGATATGATATCTCATAGTTGTTTTTATTACATCTCTCTTAGAGCTAGGGATTTTGAACATTTCTTCATGTGCTTGTTCGCCATCTGAATGTCTTCTTCAGTGAAGTGGAACTATTTCTGTCAGTGACGTGTTCATCCTCATGGGGGAGCTAACAGCTTCCTGCCCACAGGTATACCAGGAGGAAGAAGGACGTGTACCAGGCAAGATCAAAGCAAAAACATTTTATGATGTCTGTCTGTACTCCTAAATCCACGGACACCTAACAAGCCAAGAGGTGAGGATTTTATAACTATAGGACATTTTACCCCCAACAAACCCATTGCTGCTCTTTCAGTAGCTATTAAACAAAGAACAGCCTAGGGCAGCATCTTACTTGGGGAGGACTTATTTTTATTAAAACAATAATTTGAGTTACTTCACTAATTATAACGCTCTCGAGACTCTCTCATGTTACGTAGTATTTTATAAAATTGTTCGTCCTTAGAGCTGCATAGTATTCCAGTGTGTGAATATACCACAATTTCTCAATTCTTTAATTTTCTGAAATACCGTACAAGACTGTTATTGCGAAAATAGGAGGATAACTGAACAAGATGTGACAAACCTTCAAAAGGAAAGTGGAAAGGGGAAAAGAGGCAGAAAAAGGAGAAGAAAAAAGAAGTCAGTGGGTTGATGGGAGGATTAAGGAACAGGAATGATTCAATAGGGACTTGAAAAGTTGGGTGATACAGAAATAGACCAACAGTAGTAATTGATTTTGTAAAATACAATGTGTATGAATGTATAAAACACAAAGGACATGAATGAAACATAATATAAATGATTATATAAAACACAATGTACTTGAATGGAAAACAATGTCTATGCATGACTGTATGCGAAACAATAAAAAATATATGGAAAAAAATTATTGAAGGCCTACAATCCTACAATCCAGACTTATGCTTGACAGTGGAGATGTGACAGCAAACAAAGAAGGGCCTGGAAAGAGCAGTTTTATACAACCAGTTTTGCTCTAGGCCTTAGGGATCCAGGCTGTCTCTGCTCCTGGAAACCCTCTTCCCATATCTCCACTCACTATCTTCAAGGCCCTAGATAAGTACATGCAAAGATAGGCTGTTATCCAGAGACAAGTGGCCCACTACATCAGACAGACAAATGCTCTGGACATTTATCAGAGCCAAGGGCACAGGTCATATAACATTAGTCATATTCCGTTTAGTGATAATATAATAGTTTCCTGGAAATGGGAACACCATAGCCTAACTAGTAATAGCACAGAACCTATGGGGCATCATTCCCAACATTCGTTAAACTAATACTTACTAAGCGCTTATTATGAAGATGAGCTCGTGGTCAAGTGGATAGGAAGCTGTGCTGCTAATCTCCAAAACAGAAACATGTATAAATCACAAATTTTTGTTTTAAAAGATGATTTTTAAATAGCGACTATTGGCGGTATGGTCATTAATGCTATGCAACAAAATGCATATGAATACTTGAATAAAAAAAGTATTTGCTTTGTAAACCTTCATCCAAATCACAATTATGAAAAAACTGAAAATGACTACTGAAATTAGCATTCAGCAGAATAGAAATGCAGTTAAAAAAACAAAACACTTTATGTTGTTGTTGTTATGTGTCATCAATTTGTTTGCAACTCATAGTGACTCTATCTGCAACAGCTCTAAACCCTGCTCCATCCTGAGCTAACCTTGTTGTCTCTGACATACCAACCCCCATTAACCCCGTTACTGAGTCAGTTCATTATTGAGGGTCTTCCTCTCTTGGGCTGTCCCTCCACTCTCCTAGCATGATGTTCCTCTCCAAGGTCTCCTTGCAACATGCCCCAAAGTATGTCAGGTAGAACATCAAAATCCTTGCCTCCAAGGAGCATCTTGATTTCACCCTCTCAGGACAAAACTTTTTTTCTTTATTCTCCTAAAGTCCATGGTATACTCAACACTCTTCTCTAGCACCACAATTAAAAGGCATCGATTCTCTTCCTATCATCCTTAGTCATTGCCCAGCTCTCTGATGCATAGCAAGTAACTGCAAATAACTATGGCCTGAATCAGGAGCACCTTAGTTTCCAGACTGACATCATTGCTCTTAATTACTTTGGAAAGGTCCCTGCCAGCAGATTTTCTCAAAGAAATTAATCTTTTAATTTCCTGGCTGCTGGTAACAAGAGTGTTGATTGTGAAGCCAAGCAAACTGAAGCTGTTAAAAATCTCAATCTCTTCACTATCATGATGCTGTCAATGGGCCCATTGGTGAGAATCTTTGTTTTCTTGACGTTGGACTTCAATCCATATTTAAGGCTGCAGTCAACCTTCTGCAGCAAGTGCTTCAGATCCTCCTCACTTTCAGCAAGCAAAATTCTATCATCTGCATAATGCAGATTGTTGATCAGTCTTACTTCAATCTTGATGCTATATTCCTTCTCATAGAGTTCAGCTTCCCAGATGATCTGTTCTGAATATAAATTGAAAAGTGAAGAAATCAAGAAATTAAAGAGCTGAACAGAAGATTTCAAAGGGCAGAATGAGAAGACAAAGAATTCTAATGAAATGTGCAAAGAGCTGGAATCAGAACATCAAAAGTGCCAAACTTACTCAGAATTTCTCAAGCTGAAGGAACTGAAGAAGAAATATAAACCTTTAATTGTAATACTTAAGGATGCTTTGAGCAGGAAGCATTAAAAGAAGATGGAAGGAGGATACAGAGTCATTTGTTCCAAAAGGAAACGCCTGACACTGAAGAAGTTCAAGAAACAATGTATGAGCCAAGAACCTGTGGTGATGAAGAAGTTCAAGCTTCTCTGAAGGAATTGGCAAAAAACAAGGGCCCAGAAATTGATGACACACCAAATGACATATTTCCACAAATGGACACTTCCCTGGATAAGATCATCAAGTTGTGCCAAGAACTCTGCAGGACAACCACTTGGTCAACTGACTGGAAGAGATCCTTTACTTGTTCCCATTCCAAAGAAAAGGTGATTCAACAGTGTAGAAATTACCGAACAATGTAAGTAATATCATGTGCAAGCAAGATACTGCTGAAAAGTATCCAAAAATGACTGGAAAAGCACATCAACAGAGAACTGCCAGATGTGCAGGCTGAGTTTAGAAGAGGCCATGCATAGTACTAGGAATATGAATAGTTAATGTTAGATGGAATTTTGACTGAAAGCAGAAAGTACAAGAGGAATGTCCGTGTTTCACTGACTATGCAAAGGCATTTATTTGACTGTATGGATTACAACACCCCAGAACAGCTTATTGTACTTATGTGAAACCTATATTTGGACCAGAAGGCTGTTGACTTGTTGTTGTTGTTGTTGACTTCCTTTGAGTTGAGCACAACTCATAGTGACCCTATGAACAAAAGGTTTCAAGCGCCTCTACAACTATTGACATTTATAAAAGTTCATTGACTTTCCGGAGGCATGTTATTTAGGAAGTGGATGCCACTCCTGCTTCCAAACCTGCCATAGTAGGTTATTGTTGTTATTATGTACCATTGAGTCATTTTCAATGGTTTATATAAATATAAAGATGATTGCAGGGAAAGTCCATTGCTGTAAAGTTGATTCTGATACATAGCTCCACAGCATAATTTTCTTTTCCTCGCTGTAATCTTTATGGAAGCAATGTGTCCGGTCTTTCTATCAAAAACCCCTTGTACAATCAGGGTTCTGATTTTAAGTGATTTGTACTAACAGGAAGAAAAACAAACAGTACAGCTAAGGAAGTGGAGTCAAGAATATTGGGTCAGAGACATTATGCTCCATACACAATTACTATTTTATTAACTGATAGCTTTATGTTCTCTGCTTCCTCAGAATTGTGCTATTGGTGAATTTAGGTAGAATTAGAACATGAACCAAGAGCCCAAGTGGCACTGTGGTTAAAGTGCTCAGTTGTTAACTAAAAGGCTGGCAATTCAAATCTATCAGTAACTCTACATGAGAGAGATGTAACAATCTGTCTTTGTAACAATTACAGCCATAGAGTAACTATGGGTAAGTTACTATTCAGGGTTTTTCTGAATTGAAACTGACCTGATGGCAATGGATTATTTTTTAGAACATGACCCACAATCACCTAACAATTTATCTTGGTACAGCATTGTGCTCCCAACGCGAAGACAAGTAGTTCAAATCCAGCAACTGTTCCAAGGGAGGAAGATGGGCAATTTACTCCTGTGCAACTTACAATCTCTGAAATCCCACTGGTCACTTATTAGTGGGTTCCAACTCAAAGACACATAACAACAATAACAACAACAAAAAACCCATCAAAATTTCTAATTACACTCGCGCTATACTTGAACTCTTAAAACAATCACATATTAGTTCATTAAAAATAAAGTTTAGAAAAACTAAAAATACAAAATTTAACTATGTACCAAAAGATAATCATAGTAAAATAAGTAATTATGGGCAGAAAAAGAACACTGTAAAATAAAAATTAGAAGTGCAACTTACACTTCCAAAAGGAATACATACACTGAGTATGGTGATTTTTGCTCACTAATAATGAAAGGTGCTATGGACAATATGTTGAATGATCCAAGGAAGCATCAGAATAAAATTGAGGAAGTAACAAATCACTGTACCAAAAAGAAACAATGACACTGAAAAATTTCAGGAAGTATCATATGAGGAGGAGTAAACGGTAACGAAAGAGGAAGTTGAAGCTGCACTAAAGGCACTGAGCAATTGATATGTTTGAACTAACAGATGCACCCCTGGATGTGCTTACCAGCTTACGCCAGGAAATTTGGAGGACAACTGTCTGGCCAACTGATTCAAATCTGTTCCCATTACCAAGAAAAGTGATCCAACTGAATGTGGAAACTATTCAACAAATCATTCATATCACACACAAGCTAAATACTACTAAAGATCATCTTTTTTTTTTTTCACGTTTCACATGTTCCTTTATTCCCATTGTATTTCATAAGATCATCCTTACACATCATGTTTTATAAAATTAATCACTATTCATCTATGCCCACTATTACCCTTGTCTTTTCAGATCCCTACTAAATCTATCCTAATTCCTTCACCCCCTCCCTCCATCCACCAAAGCCAATGGCCAGAACAGTATAAAAAGAGAACTTCCAGAAGTCGAAGTAGGTTTTATAAGAGGCTGTAGCACCAGGAATATTGGTGCTGATGTCAAATATTCTGGCTGAAAATAAAGAATACCAGAAGAATGTCTACTTATGCTTTATTTACTATGCAAATGCATTTAACTGTGTGGATCATAACAAGTTATGGCTAACACTGAGAAGAATGGGAATCCCAGAGCACTTAATTGTGTTCATGCAAAACCTACACCTAGATCTAGGTCTACATCTAGAATTATGCTGTTGTGTGAACAAGATCAAGGAAACATATGGTTTAAAATCAATGACTGCATCAGGGTTGTATCCTCTTTTCATACCTATTCAATCTGTATGCTGAGCAAATTATTGGAGAAGTTGGACTCTATGAAGAAGAATGTGGCATCAAAATTGAAGGAAGACTCATCAATAACCTGTGTTATACAAAAGACTCAACCTTATGTGCTGAAAATGAGGAGGATTTGTGCTACAAAAGATCAAAGAAAACAGCCTTCAATGTGGATTGCATCTATAAGTTAAGAAAACGAAAATTCTTACCATTGAACCAATAGGCAACATTATGCTAAATGGAGCAAAGACTGAAGTTGTCAACAATTTCATCTTACTTGGATCCACAATCAACATCCTTGGTACAAGTGGTCAAAAGCTCAAGACACTAGGAAAGTTTTCAGTCAAGGACCTATCCAAATTATTGAGGATCAGTGATGTCAGTTTGAGGACTAAGGTGCATCTGATTCAGGCCATGGTCTTTCCCATCTCTTGTCATGCATCTGAGAGCTGGACAATTAATTTGGGTGAAAGAAGAACCATCGATGTCTTTGAACTGTGGTATTGAAAAAAAAGAGTACTGAATATCCCACGGCCTGGCAAAAGAACAAATATGCCTTGGAGAAAGTGCAGCCAGAGGGTTTCTTAGAGGTAAAGATGATAAAACTTCATCTCACATACTTTGGGCAGGCTTCTAGGAGAGGCTATTCCTTGGGGAGGGACAGCATGATAGGAAAGGTGGAAGACCCTCAACCAGGTGGATTTACTGCCTGCCACAGTAAAGTGACTGCCGCAATGGGCCATACTGTCAGGAGGTGGCACAAATAGGATAGGGATAGAACAGAGTCCAGAGCTATTATTCATAGTTGTCACTAAGGGTTGAATTTGACTAGACAGCACCTAAGAATAACAACAATAAAGCATCTAAAGGAAAAACTTCCCAGGTTAGGAGAGAATATAAAAGCCTGAGCAGATGTAGAACTTTTCTGACATTTGGCCTCAAAAGCTCACCATTCCTTTCTAATAAGTAAGACAATACTCAAAAGCTATGTCCTTTTACCATGGAATATATCCTTTGTCCTGTCTACATACTTTACATGTTGTTATTGTTGTTGTTGTTAAGTGCCATTGAGTTGTTAGGTGACTCATAGCAACCCTATGAACAAAAGTCCTGGACGCCTGTATAACTTTCTTCCTCTCTCCAGGTTCATAGGGTTTCTGGAGGCAAGCTATTATGGAAGTGGATGCCACTCCTGCTTCCAAGCTTGTTTTATTCGGGGAGCTCCACCAAACACTGTCCCCAAGAGGTAACCATTCTCGCATTTGACTCATCAGTGTCACAGTGTTCGGATTTACAGCAACAATGAGTTATCTCTGTACAGCAAGTGGACAGACCAGGGTTATACGACCTAGAAGAATGCTTCACCAAAAGCAAGGAAAAAGATCCCAGAAACTTCCCTTGCCTGACTGCCACCAAGAGGAGCTGTAATGGAGGTGCCAGCCATCCCACCAGTTTAGCCAGCTGACTTCCAGAGTGGAGGGAGACTCCAGTCCCCAAGCCTTGTGAAGGGTTTTAAGCTATCCCCTGGAGCAGGCTCCGCAGGCTCCACCTCACCCTTATTTACCCTACTTTAGTACAAATATGTGTCCAAGTGCCTCATTTCTACTAACCCATTAACCCACAGAAATCTTATCCACAGGCTCTCATTATGTAAAAACACCTAAACATACAGTTTAACAGGTGCTCATCACCTTACCACTCTAATTCACCAGTTCTTATCACCTAAACATACAAGGTTTACCTGACGATTTTATTTCTTCTAAAGACCTAATAGGTTCTGTGGTCTCAATAAGTTACAACAATAAGTTTAAAAATATTTCTCTTTTTTCTTCCCAAAATAAAATTGTTGTTGTTGTTGTTATGTGCTGTCGAGTCGTTTCCGACTCATAGCGACCCTATGTACAACAGCCCTAAACCCTGCTCTATCCTGTGCCAATCACATTGCCTCTGACACACCCATCCCGATTACCCCAGTCACTGAATCAATCCACCTCTTAGAGGGTCTTCCCCTCCTGTGCTGTCCCTCCACTCTACCCAGCATGATGTCCTCTCTAAAGACCTGTCTCTCCTTACAACATGTCCAAAGTATGTCAGACGAAGCCCAGAATCCTTGCCTCCAAGGAGCAGCCCGGTTTAACCCTCTCTAGGATGAATCTGTTTGTTTTCTTGGCAGTCCATGGTACATTCAATACTCTTCTCCAGCACCACAGCTCAAAGGCTTCAATTCTCCTATCTTCCCTAGTCATTGTCCAACTCTCTGATGCATAACAAGTGATTGCAAAAACCATGGCCTGTATCAGGCACACCTTAGTCTCCAGAGACACAACCTTGCTCTTGACTACTTTAGAGAGGTCCCTAACAGCAGATTTTCCATCGCAATATGTTTTTTTTATTTCCTGGCTACTGGTGCCAAGAGTGTTGACCGTGGAGCCGAGCAAACTGAAGCTGTGAACAATCTCAATCTCTTCACCATCCACCCTGATGCTACTGATTGGTCCAGTCATGAGAATTTTTGTCTTCTTGACATTGAGCCTCAGCCCATACTGAAGGCTGCAGTCCTTGACCCTCTGCAGTAAGTGCATGAGGTCCTCCTCAATTGCTCTCTTAAATATTAACATGGTACATAATCTTAGCAGATCCACACAGAAAGTTCATTAAATGACCCAAAGAAATCCCAATAGGACCCAAAGGGAGACTATTGTTGGAATCACTCTGTCATTCCAGTTGAGTTAATGAAGTGGCCAACATTCTCAGTCTTTTTTAATGCTAACTGCACTTTTAAATGCTACACAGAAACTGCCAACAAAAGATCTGCTTTAGTCAAACTGAAATTTCAGTGGAAATGAAAACTCAAATTCATATTCATTTCAATAAAATCAGAACTAGCTAATAATTGACCCTCCCAGGAGTTTCTGAGGCTGTAAATCACATCCAAGTAGCTGATGCATTCAAACTGCCAGCAAAGCACAGCAGTGAGTTAGTACCACAACTCCCTACTACCTATGCCATCATAGTGAAAATTAGTTTCCTGGAGAGCTGTCACATTGGCAAGTAAAGACACATTCAAGGGATGCACAAGTGCATGGCACCACCTCCACAACTCTAAAAAGTTAGAGCTGCCCTATTTTCTGTGCCCTCACCACTCCAATTAATGTTTCCAAGTATTCACATGAGCATTGCTGGCTTGGTGGTAAGGATCATTGCCAACCCTAAGGCAGGTGGTTTAAGCTCATCAGCTGCTTTGTGGGGAAAAGATAGATAAATGCATCTCATGTGACAGGACAGAGCAGAGTTCAGGGCTGTTGTACATAAGGTCGCTATGAGTCGGAGGTGACTCGATGGCACATAACAACAACAACAACAACACGTGATTTTTACTGTCTCTGAAAACTTGCTGTAGGATCAAACGTGAGTTGGTTCCAACTTGATGAAACACAACAACAAATATTCAGAAGCTGCTGCTTCTTAGTTGCCATTTATTTGAAATATAACTTTAGAATTGAGCCTCTACCAGAGAGTTAACGTAACTTTTCTATGCAAGTATCAAAATATTTCACTGTCAGTGGAAATTGAGCAAAATAATTTTATAAGATCGCATTCTTTTTAAAAAACCCTTTTTAATTGATTTGAAGGTTAAAGAATTTAAGTTTTGAAATCTTAAAAACTGCTTGGCTTTTAAAACATGCTGATCTTTCTGTTACAGCTAGCTTCTAAACTGACTGATTGATTCTTACATTCTTCTGTCCAGAGCCTTGTTCTATCTCTTCCACCTCACCCAGAATGACATGAACAACCAACAGGAGATGACTAAAATGATAAAGTATGACTTTCAAGACTATGTCATGAAAGACATTGTGGCTTCCACTTTGCTGACTGGAAGTGTTTACTCTGGGAGAAGACAGACTCCATGGTATGAGGAATTCAAGTTGGAAATAAAGAGCTACTTCATGGGAGGAAAACAAAACCTGCCAAAAACCAGCCCAATGTGAATGAATCATCTTGGAAGGCAAATGTTGGGTTCTAGTCAAATCTTTACATGACTCAAGCAACATCTTGAATACACCCTTGTAAAAGTTCCCAAGTAAGAACCACCCAGCTAAGGTACTCCTGAGTTCCCAACCAAGAAAAACTGTGATCTCTTTAAAAAATTGTTTTAAGTTGCTAAATTTTGGAATAATTTGTTAACGAAGAATCACTAAAATAAACCTTTGCATTATTAAGTTGGTAGCTAAGAGATGAGATGTTAACTATTAATTAATAGTTGGTCGACTTATTTTATCTATTTGAATAACAACACAGATAAGTTCAATCGCATGAGTTCTAACGTCATCGAATTGTGCTCATTATTACATGATCCGAAGTGATTTGTGAGAGTTTTGTAATCTGTACTTTATTACTTTCTATGGAAGTATGAGTGGCATCCACGTCCTAAACAACATGCCTCTGGAAACTATGAATTTTGATAAATGTCGATAGTTACAGAAAAGTTTCAGGCCTTATGTTCATAGGGCCACCATGAGTCGTGCTCAACTCAATGGCAATCAACAACACAACAACATGTTATTAGTCTAGGGGCTATGGTGACAGAACGTGCTTCATGTTGTGCTCTAACCAAAAGATCGGTGGTTTGAAGTCACCAGCTGTGCAACAGAAGATACACAGTCTTCTCCTGTAAAGAGTCACAGTCTTGGGAAACAAAGAGAGTGGCTGTAAGTTAGAATCAATTCAATGACAACAAGTTTGGATGTAATTTATCTAGTCATTATTTATGGTATAATTTAGAATCAAATTTTCTCAATAATAAAGTTTATGGGGTTTTTTTTAAAATAAAACAAAACAAGATGTGTACTTGTGGAATGTCTCTGAGTTTTACTTATTTATTTTCCACAATATTGTCGCTGTTGTCGTTGTTAGGTTCCATCAAGTCATGTATGACTCAGAGTGACGCTGTGAACAACAGATGTGAACCCTGTCCGATATCCTACACCATCAAGATCTCTGTGTGCTCAAGGCCATTGTTACAGTCACTGTGTCAGTCCATCTTGTTGAGGGTCTTCCTCTCTTTCTCTGATCCTCTACCTTTCCCCAGGATGATGTTCTTTCCAAGGACTGGTTCCCCCTTGACAACATGGCCAAAGTATGTGGAATGAAGTCTCACCATCCTTACCTTTAAGAAACACGTGGCTGCACTTTCTCCAATACATGCTAGTTTGTTCTTCTGAGAGTCGACGGGTTATCCAGAACACTTTTTCAAGACCACACTCTAAGGCATTGAATTTTCATCTGTCATCCTTACTCACTGTCCAACGTTTAGATGCTTAGGAAATAATTGAAAAGACTTCGACTTGGACCAAACGCCTTTTAAACTGACATCCTTGTTCTTTACCACTTTGGAGAGATCTCAGGTAGTAGATTTTCTCAATTCCACACACCTTTCTATTTTCTCATTGCTGTTACCCAAGGTGTTCATTGTGGATCCAAGTAAAATCAAATTGTTGACAACTTCAATTTTCCACAATATAAGAAAGGAAATTAAAAAAAAAAAACAACACAAAAAAAACCCCACACTGTCATCAAGTCATACCTGACTTACAGGTGACCCGCCTTTGAGTTTCTGAAGTAGTAAACTTTACAGGAGGAGCTTGCTCATCTTTCTGCGGCAGAGCAGCTGGTGGACTGAAACCACCAGAGAGGTGTCACCTTAGAGTGAGGAGCACCACCCACTATGGACTAGGCCACTGGAGCCATCCATTCAAGAAGAGTGTGGTAAAAAGGGACATTCCTTAGTCAGCTCAATGACTGGTATCTCTAAACTGACCTAAAAAATCATTAAAGATAGTATTTTCTTGAACTTCTACAAGAGCAAATTTAAAAACCAAACCCTTTGCCATGGAGTCAGTTTCCATTCATAGTGACCCTCCGTTGGGTTTCTAAGACCATAAATCATTGTGGTGGTGGCGTGGTGTACTGGAGAGTCGGAACTGACCCATATCTGACCCTCTGACGAGTTTTTAGAGGCAATCACTTGGGTAGAGATTGTCCATCCTTCTCCCACAAGGAGAATCTTTACTAAAAGAAATTCTCACTTTTTTCCCAGAAAAGTAACTGATGGTTTGAACTGCTGACCTTGCAGCTAGCAAATACATTATGCTTGGTGCCACCAGGGCTTTTTCCACAAAGAAGCATGCCCTCAATGAACCTTTTAAATTAAAGTGCAGGTTTTATGTAAATGAAGTTTTTACAGCTTTCTCATATTATAATTCCCTTTATTGTGACATCTATGATGTTTCCATTCAGAAATCACATGTAGCTATAATCAAGCAATTTAGATTCTGACATCCACATTTATGTCTTAACATTTTACTGAATATGTATGCAAAAATATAACTTTCAAAAAGTTAAAAACTTAATAACATATAAATATACAGTGAGCAACTGTTGAAGGCTAATAAAAATAATGAGGGAACTATCAAGATTGCAAATATGCTGACATGTATCAACTTGTTTTTTAAAAAAATGCTAGAATAAGATTGCTAAATTACCTATGAAACTGGTTAACATTCCCAAAGTCAATATAGGTTATCTTTCAGGTTACATTTCCTACTTTCCAGAAAAAAATTTGTATCTTATCAATTTTCCATAAAGGGTGACTTTTGTATAATGTATAAATTTTGTAACTAGACCATCTGGAACATAATTAATAGCAAACAGTAAATCAAACAAAATAATACAAACATATGCTCACACAAGCAACACAACAGTCATTCATTTCCTTCAAGGAGGATTTGCCTCATAGCTGGCTGTTGGTGGATTCGAACTGCCAGAGAAGTGTCACCTTTGGATTAATAGTGTAACTCCTAATCTGACCACACCATCACACACACAAATCTCTCTCTCTCTCTCTCCCACTATATATATATATATATATATATATATATATATATATATAATATACACATATATATACATATATATATATGTATATATGAATGAAGTGACGCAAAGGGCTGCTATCCAGTCGAATAGCCCTTCTCCCAGCAAGATTCTTTCCACTTTTGTAAGCCACGTTCTCCAATGCAAGGAAAATCAGAGTTTTTCTACCCCTGGAACAGCACTCCCTAGTCTCAGCTTAGGAAGCACACAGGGCTTCATACCCCATGCCAAAGAGGTCACTAGGGTAGCATTATACTTTTGCACATTATGCCACACCACCCAGCATGTGAAGGAGCCCTTATGGCTTAGCCTAGAACATGCTGGGATGCCAAATGAAAGATCTTCTAAATGCACCAATCATTCCACAAACACTGCAAGGGGGAAAACAGAATCCTGCAAGGATTCACAACACTGGAAACTCAATAGAGATCCAAACTGATTGAACAGGCAATTGGGGTTGGGGATTTTATTGTAGTTGTTGTTTTGGTTTTCTTAACACTCTTCGCACCAGCAGTCAAGGAATCAGAAGCTAATTGCTCTGGGGGAAAGCTGCTCTCAAGGACTTCTCAAAAGTGCTGAAAAGCAATGATGTCAGTCTGGAGACTAAGGTACACCTGATTCAGGCCATGGTCTTCGCAAGTTATGCTATACATCAGAGAGCTGGACAATGACCAAAGATGACAGAAGAAGAATTGATGCCTTTGAGTTGTGGTGCTGGAGAAGACTATTGAACAGACTATGGACTACCAAAAGAATAAACTGGTGTATTCTTGAGAGGGTGAAACTAGGCTGCTCCATGGTTGTTGTTGTTGTTGTTACATGCCATTGAGTCATTTGCGACTCATAGTGACCATATGTACAATAGCCCTAAACTCTGCTCTGTTCTGTGCCAATCGCACCGTCTCCGATACACCCATCCCGATTACCCCAGTCACTGAATCAATCCACCTCATAGGGGGCCTTCCCCTTCTGCGCTGTCCCTCCACCCTCCCAAGCATGATGTCCCTCTCTAAGGACCTGTCCCTCCTTGCAACATGTACAAAATATATTTGACGGACCCTTAGAATCCTTGCCTCCAAGGAGCCACCCGGTTTGACCCTTTCCAGGATGAATCTGTTTTCCTAGCAGTCCATGGTACCCTCAATACTCTTTTCAAGCACCACAGCTCAAAGGCATCAATTCTCCTTCTATCCTTCTTAGTCATTATCCAACTTTCTGATGCATAACAAGTGATAGCAAAGACAATGGCCTGTATCAGACGCACCTTAGTCTCCAAGGAGACACCATTGCTCTTCAGTACTTTGGAGAGGTCCCTAAAAGCAGACTTTCCCATGGCAATACGTCTTCTAATTTCCTGGCTACTGGTGACAAGAGTGTTGACTGTGAAGCCACGCAAACTAAACCTGTGAACAATCTCAATCTCTTCGCCATCCATCCTGATGCTACCAATTGGTCCAGTGGTGAGAATCTTTGTCTTCTTGACATTGAGCCTCAGTCCATATTGGAGGCTGCAGCCCTTGACCCTCTGCAGCAAGAGCTTCAGGTCCTCCTCAGTTTCAGCAAGCAGGGTTGTGTCATCTGCATATCGCAGATTGTTGATAGATCTTCCACCAAACTTGACCCCACATTTCTCCTCATGGAGGCAAGGATTTTGAAGCTTCAGCTCACATATTTTGGGCAGGTGGCCAGGATTAACTAGTCCGTGGAGAAGGACATCATGCTTGGAAGCCTGGAGGGACAGTGCAGGGGAGAAAGACCCCCGATGAGATGGAATGACACAGTGACTGGGGTAATTGGGGTGGGTGTGTCAGAGACAGTGAGACTGGCTCAGTAAACAGCAGAGTTCAGAGCTATTGTACACAGGGTCACTATGAGTCAGTCATAGGTTTCATGATGGCACACAACAAAAAGAATACAGCTGGCTAGCTGCCAAGAGGCAGCCTTGAAAAGCCAGGAGCAGAGGACCTATACATCACTGATTCAGATAAGATTCAGAGAGCAACTGGCTGCCTGGAGCACGGCAGGCTAGGGCAGTGCATGCCCAGTCCCACACCATGACCTCCCTAGATTCATGTGGCAACAGCAACACAGAAGCCAAGAACATGTGATCAATGTCCTGTCCACCGTGAGATGAGCCGGAGCTTAGGCCATGGTCATCTCTGCTGGGCCCTCTACCTGTCTCTGACAGGGTGTACCTGCACGAAGATCAGCTAAAAGAACTCCACCACTCTCAGGCTCTGTATGAACTTCCCAAAAGCAAGAGCACAGTTTTTTAAATAAAGCTTATATTTTAATTACATAGAGCACTAGTGGAACAACAACAACTGTTGTCCAGTGGCAAGAAGCTGTGCTGGAATCCCAAAGACATGCAGTTCAAGGTCACCAGCTGCTCTATGGGAGAAGGATGGGCAATCTCCTCCCATGCGATTAACTGCATCTGAAAACCCACTGGAGGGTCAGCTATGAGTCGTTTCCGATTCTATAGTATGCAACAAGAAGATACTTTAATTATACAAATACAATCAAACATCAAATGTCAGACTGCTAAATGAAAGTCAAGCAGGCCAAAATTCATTTCTGGAAATGTCACAGACCTACAAGCAAACTATGCCAGAACTTTTCCACATTGTCATTCTGCATGTTATATGTGTGTGAGCCTTATTTTCCCAGGTGCACCATTTGTTGGGGATGGGGAAAGCCACAAACCACATTCTGTAACACATCAGATGGCCCTCCATTTGTTAGACTACACTCTACTGCGACACTGGAAAACAACCACATGGTCATGTTATCATATTACCACATTTTGGATTATTTACTTTTCTTGACATGGAAAAAAAAACAGTGATTCAATGATCTGTAATGATCATTATCTTTTTTTTCCTTTCCCTGGGAGAAGAAAAACAAAACCTGAAACAAAAGTTCTATCCAGTCAAAAATCTAGAATGGAGAGTCGGGTGTCAAGTTTTTTAATCCCAAGATTCCATTCTCCTTTATACTTAGCTCCCCTTATTAAGATCCAAAGTCAAACACTGACTTTGGGTTCTGAAGTGAACCTGTTAAGACAGTGATCTGCTTAAGAATGAAAGCATGATATAGTCACTTTAATATCCATCACAAAGTCCAGCAGATCTAGGTCTCAAAATTGTATTCCCTCATTTAACAAAAATTTACCAAGTCCTTACTGTGTATAAAGACAACACATAACCCTTTAGGATTTTAAAATAAATGAAAAGTCACATGCAGAAAACTCAAGTCTCGTTTTTTTGATATTTTAATGAAAGTTTATAGAAAACTTGGATTTCCATTCATTCATTGTTGCACATTTTCCTCCCTGCCTCCCTATCCCCCAAGCTCACTTTTCTCTTTGGAAAAAAAATTACTTCATTGTTGTACAGTCCCCCCACACTCCCAAGTCCACTTTGCTATGCAGCTCTTATTCTGGACTTATGTGATGCCAATAATGTGCCTGATCTGGCCTGTGGTCTTCGCAATTACGTGCTATGCATCAGAAAGTGGACAGTGAATAGGCATGATAGAGAATTGATGCCTTTGAACTGTGGTGCTGGGGAAGAGTGTTGAATATACCATGGACTGCTAGGAGAACAAACAGGTTTGCCCTGGAGAGGGTGAAGCCAGAATGTTCCCTGGAGTAAAGGATTCTGAAGCTTCGTCTGACATACTTTGGGTATGTTGCAAGGAGGGACTGGTCCTTTGAGAGGGACACCATGTTTGGGAGAGTGGAGGGACGGAGCAGGAGAGGAAGACCCTCAATGAGATGGATCAATTCTGTGACTGGAGTGGTGGGAATAAGTGTGTTTGAGATGGTGAGGTTGGCACAGGATAGAACAGTGTTTAGAGCTCTTGTACATAGGGTCGCTATGAGTCAAGTGACTCGATGGCACATCACAACAATAAATATTCCTTTTATTCAGTTCTCTCTCTTATTTGTGAAAACTCAATTCTGACTGCAAAAATTGGAGGAAAAAAAAAGAAAGCATGTCCAACACTGGCCACAGAGGTTAGTGTGCTGGATGATAAGCAGAGAAAGCCCAGAGCAAACAGCAAAACACAGGGACCAGGAGAACTGCTCGATAAGGCAGAGGTGACCGCTCATGCCTTTTTCACCAAAGAGTCAAATGAATGTTGACAGCCAATTGGGTTTGAAGGGGAAGTTCAAAAACAAAAGAAGAACAATTTACTTCAAATTCTTTACATCTGAGTTACAAACAAGAAAAAACACTGGAACACCACCAAAGACGCCCGGTACCCCTGAATGATGTTCAGGAGGGAGGCAAAATGGCTGTTTTATGTAAAACTTGTCATTTTCTTGCTTAAAAGCCTTCAAAAGCATCTTGTTCTTTGACTAAAACCATCACATCTGTCAAGGGCGCACAAAGCTCCACCAGGTCTGACTCTAGCTGCCTCTTGGTCAACCCCTGAGCCTTTTTACTCATAAAGCCCAACACATGCCCTTCTCACAGGCCAAGTTCCTTCTCTTCCTAAGTCCTTTGTCCCTTTGTCAAGGATACTCCTAACACAGGAGACACCTGCTCTGTAAGTGTTGTCTCCTCAAACTTACTATCCCTGAATAATTCCCCTCAAAAGAATTCTCACTCAACTACCTACCACCATCCTATTATTTTCTAACACAGTATTGAACTGATTTCCTGCCAGGAGAAACCCTATCTGAACAATTCACCATTGTATCTCCAGAGCAGCATGCCTCACACAGAGTTAAAAAAAAAAATCAACCAAATAAAAACATCAATTCAATGCTGTCTAGTCAGAACCAATGCATAACTGAGCCTCCAGCCAGTTTCAGAGGAAGTAAATGGCACAGGAGGAAACTGCCCATCTTTCTCAGGCACAGCAGCTCACTAGTGGACTTGAACTATCTGCCTTTGGGTTGACAGTGGCACTCCTTACGGCTAGGCCACCAGAGCTCACAGGCATAGAGTAAGCACACAATATTATTCAAAGAATGAGTGGAGGAAATGCAAAAAGTTAAGGTATCACTAAAAAAGAGTCTAGGTCAGAGTTTTTGTTGTTGTTGTTGTTGTTGTTGTCAGGTGCCACTTAATAAACTACTACTCCAACAGGTTCAAGATCAAGATCATTGTGATGGGAGTGACAGTAACTGTGTCAATCTATCTCATTAAGGATCTTCTTTTTCAACAAACCTTTACTTTTCCCAGCATGATATCTTTTCTCAAGGTCTGGTCTCTCTTTAAAACATGCTCAAAATACGTGAGACAAAGTTTCACTATTGCCTTAAAGTAACACTCTGGTTATACTTCCTCCAAGACAGATTTCTTGGTTCCTTTGGCAGTCCATGAGATATTCAATATGCTTCACCAACACCACAATTCAAAGGCTCCTGTTCTCTGTGATGCTGTTGTTAGGTGCTGTTGAGTCAGGTACAACTCACTGTGACCCTATGTACAAGAGATCTGAACCCTGTTCTATCCTGTGCCATACTCACAATTTCTGACACCATCAAGCCCATTGCTGCAGTCACCTGGTTTAGGGTCAATCAACCTGGTTTAGGGTCTTCCTTGCCTTTGCCATAGTTCCACCTTCCCAAACATGAATGTCCTCCTCCAAGGAATAATTTAGTCTAGTGACATGCTCAAAGTGTATGAGATGAAATTCATCAGCTTTGCCTCCAAGAATCACTCCAGTGGCACTTTCTCCAAGGCTTTGGTATTCCTTAGTCACTGTGTATCACTTAAATGTAAACATCATGGCTTGGATCAGACACATCCTAGTCTTTAAACTGACACCTTTGCTGTTTAGCACTTTAGAGATTCTTTGGCTGCAAAGTGGCCCAATGCTATAGGTTCGCTGTTATTGGTTGTTGGTTTGTTGGTTTTGTGGTGTGTGGTTTTTTTTTTTTTTTCTTTCCTTGTGTACCATCTAACCAGATCCGACTGGCATAGGAGGAGAGAGATTTTCCCTCCTTCTCCAGCAGAGCATATGGTGGATTTGAACCACACACCTTTGGGATTACAGTACCAGGTTTTTAATTCTTCACAGTTACTATCATGGATATTCACTGTGGATCCTTTGAAGGCAAAGATAATGAAGCTCCAACTCCAATACTCTGAACATATTGCTACATCCAAAGCATTCGGTTGTTTGTTGTTATGTGCCATCGTGTCTCTTGTGACCCATAGTGACCCTATGTAAAGTAGCTCTGAGGCCTGCCCTGTTCTGAGCCAGTCTCACTGACTCTGACACACCTACCTCCATTGCCCCAGTCACTGTATCAAGCCATCTCATCTGGGGTCTTCCTCTTCTGCACTGTTCCTCCACTGTTCCAAGCATGATATCCTTCTCCAGAGACTGGTCCCGCCTAGCCACATGCCCGAAGTATAGGAGACAGAGCTTCAAAATCCTAGCCTCTAAGGAGACACTTGTTTTCATCCTCTCCAAGAAAGAAACATTTGCTTCCTTGGCGGTCCATGGTATGTTCAATGCATGAGAGGAAAATTCCCAACTTAAGAGCTGGATTGACATATTAACAGCAGCAAATGGCCCAAACGTATCCGAGCTGATGAAGCTAGCATAGGATAGGAAAAGGTCAGGTCTGTTGTTCATTAGGATTGCTATGAGTTTTACTCAACTCAACGGCACCTAACAATAACCACTCATCAGGTTAGCAGCGTATGCATACACACCCTGCCAGGCCCAGCTCTACCTCAGGTCACACCACACCATCTTGCATCTCGAATGTTGTAAAATTTCTAGAGGTTCTTGGAAGACTTAGTGCTTGTCAGCCAGGTCTTGACACATGTCACACAGCAATGCAAGACCAGTCTTGAGGCTGCAAGCTTCAAATTTTCAGGAAAACGTCAAAAATGTCTGATTCTAGTCTAACTCTCAGAAAAAAACTATGAATAATTCTTTCCTCTAGAAACTTTCAAAGCTCTCAGGTTTACCAAATCAAGTGTGATCTCCAAAAGGAGATGGGAGCCCTTGGTCAAGCTAGAGTCAAATGTCCACAGTTTGTCATTCTCCTCAACCGCATGCCTTTGCATTATTTCCCAGTCATCACTGCCACACTTGTCACCTAAGGTGGTTCTCCCTTTCCCTCTAGAGATAAACCAATTTCCCTCCAACTCCTGGTTTCCTACTTTTGAGACAACGTTCAAATTTCTAGAAGAGATTGCAGTTGTTAACAATTTCCGCTTACTCAGTTCCATAATCAATACTGCTGGCACCAGAAGTCAGGAAACCAAAAGATAAAAGTCTCCTGTCAAGGACCTCTCCAGAGTACTAAAGAGCAGTGATGTCAGTCTAGAGATTAAGGTGTGTCTGATCCAGGTCAAGGTCTTCTCAATAACTTGCTATGACAGGACAATGAATAAGGAAGTAAGAAGCATTAATGCCTTTGAGTTGTGGTGCTGGAGAAGAGTATTGAACATATCATAGACTGCCAAGAAAAAGGCTTGTCCTGTAGAGGGTGAAACTAACTTGCTCCTTGGAGGTAAGGATTTTGAAGCTCCATCTGACATACTTTGGGCATGTTGCTAGGAGGCACCAGTCCTTGGAGAAGGACATCTTGTTTGGAAGGGTGGAAGGGCAATGCAAGAGATGAATATGAGGATGAGATGGATTGACACAGTAACTGGAATAATGGGGGAGAACTGTGGCAGATACAGTGAGATTGGCATAGGATAAATCAGAGTTTAGAACTATTGTGTGCAGAGTTGCTACGAGTCACAGGTGACTCAACAGCACATAAAGACAACAATATTGGGACACCAGCGATGAAGAAAAAGAAAGACAGATGAGAAATCCTACTGTGTACTGAGCACTCATTCCACAGGAGCTACTCTGACATGGCATCATGCTGAATCTTCTCAAGCAACCTGAGAAGTAGACAGGATCCCCACCCCAAACCCACTTTATAGATTCAGTAAGCCAGCAAAGGCCGCACAGCTGGAGGGCGGGAGAGCCTAGATCTGGACCTTAAGTTCCCACGTGTGTCAGAGTTGAAGGATGTTCCCTAAGGTTTTCAATGGTTGATCTTTGAGAAGTAGATCATCAGTCCTTTCTCTGAGACAGCTTGGGGGGGGGGGGGGGGACTTGAAAGGCTAATATTTTTTTTTTTATTAAAAAATGTTAACTGTACCACCCAGGGAACCCCACCACCTTCAAAGCTGTACTACTTTAAAACTTTGCTGAGTTTTACAGGCCATTTTGGAGAAAGGGTAGGAGAAGAGGAGGACAGAAATGCTACTCTGGCAGCACGGCTATGTTCCGTGTACCGCCACCAGGAAGCAAAGGGAGAAAAGGATGAAAAAATTTAGAAAAATGAATGATGGGAGAAGACACAAAAGGACTCCCACTCCTGCTCCCCCACCTCCGGCCTCCCATCTTTCTCCTCAGTTCTCACTCAGCCCTTGTCTTTCTGAGCCCATCACAGCGCACGCCGAGCGAGCCAAAGCCTAGTTACATGGAAGGCATTTTCTGTTCTCACTGGGCCTCATGGAAACATCTCACTCTTGTTGCAAGCCTGCAACAGAGTGATGGCTTATTGGTTTCTCCAGTTGGGATTCAACACATTTTTCCCCATAAAATAACATTATATTATGGCTAAGAGATTACATTACCAGTGACTTTTTTTACTTTAGAAAAAAGAAAATGCCATATAATGGAAATTGACTAATATGAAATCCAAAAAGTTCTCAAAACCAGAAGTTTTTCAATAATTCATTCGGCAGCCCAATCTGACCTGACCTGAACTCGTCTGGCTTGAATTTATTTGGCGGCTTTACTGACCTGAACTGACACAAGGCTATTTATAGGGTGGTGTGATTTTTTTTTATTCCACTGAGTGTGAATATTCATCAGCTTCACTGTAGAAATATTAATGTGTTCGATTATAGTATCCTGCTCCAGACCACACGGCAGTGCTACGTATTATCTAGTATACACATAATATTACCTTTCCTTAAAAAAATAAAAAATCTAAATTCGGCAAATTCTGGCCTCATGAGTTTTCAGTCCAAAATTGTGTGGATTTACATTTATTTGGATTTGTTTTCCTTTGAAGCTTGGGTTCATTTCAAGTTTGATACTGGATCATAAACAACATCATTTCTTTGGGAAAATATATTCTTTCACTCTGAAAAAAAAATATTGTCAGGCTCAGCTTCCTGTTCTCACAACATCTTCAGAGATGGAATAGAAGAACATGGAAAGAGGAAAACAGGAGTAATATTAGAAATTTTATTACCTGCTTCCATTCTGTCATTTGGTTCACATACAATTCTGCCGAAATCATGTTTTTATAACTTTATTGAAATTCAAAGTTAGCCTTGCTAGAAGAAGAAAAACAGCAAGTGACCCATTTCAATATAAGATGGGTTCATGGGGAAATCTCAATCTTATTACAATCATCTCATGAACAAAAATGAATCTTGTATCTTCCATTTACTTTTGTTAGCCCAGCTCCTCTATCTGTACGCTCTCGGTTCTTTGCACTAACCCTGTTACTTTTCTCCTAACTTACTCTTCTTGTGCCCTAATTTACTCTTCTATCTCTTTCATACAGTGGTATGTGCATTGGTGTAAATTTTCGCAAGATCTTTTTGCAATAACATGAAGCATGAATAAATAGGCAAAGAAATAATCACAGACTTAATGTCCTGGCAGGGATCCATTTACTTCCAGCTGCAAAAACTGCAGCAATAACCCAACTCTAAATCATTTGACTTGATTAACTGCACAGAGACTGGGTCATAATTAAAATCTTCTACATCAAAATGACCATGCTCATAACTCATTACATGAAAAGAATCATAAATCAGAGAAAGCAAAAGAAGCATTTCACCTAAGTTACATATTTCAAAAATATGTAGTCAGAAATATGTGGTTAAAATTTGATCACCGCACTACCCTTGAGGGCCGAGAAGGTACCAGCTTCAAGCATTAGCTCCGCCCAGTATCTCTTAACTATCACTCACTTTCCCACAGCACCACAGCAGAGCATGAGATTGTAAGATACCCACTTTTCACACTGGGTCTCTTGCTTGCCGCAGTTACTGGAAGACACTGGAGTTACTGAGAGAAGATGGGGGATGTCCTCAAAGGAATTCTATGAATTCCCCTTAGAATCAAATTCTTTCTATTCTACATTACTAGCACTCTTTTTCTCTCTTTTTTCAGTCATTCTAAAATGTGAAATCCATACTTTAGGATGTTGTTGTTGTTGTGTGCCGTTGAGTCACCTGCAACTCAATGTGACCCTAAGAACAACAGCCCTAAACCCTACTCTAGCCTGTGCCAATCTCAGTCTATGAGCCACCCACCCAATTACCCCAGTCACTGAATCAATCCACCTCATAGAGGGTCTTCCTCTCCTGCGCTGCCCCCCCACCCTCTCAAGCATGACGTCCTTCTTGAAGGACTGGTCCCTCCTTGTAACATGTCCTAAGTATGTCAGATGAAGCTTCAGAATCCTTTTCTCCAAAGAGCAGGCTGGTTTCACCCTCACCAGGATAAATTTGTTTCTTAGCAGTCCATGGTATATTCAATACTCTACTCCAACACCACAGCTTAAACACATCAATTCTCCTTTTATCCTCCCTAATCATTGTCCAGCTCTCTGATGCATAGCAAGTGACTGAAAAGACCATGGCCTGTATCAGGCACACCTTTGTCTCCAGAGTGACACCACTGCTCTTCAGTACTTTCAAGAGATCCCTAACAGTAGACTTTCCTATCACAATACATCATTTAATTTCCTGTTTGCTGGTGCCAAGACTGTTGACTATGGAGCCAAGCAAACTAAAGCTGTTAACAATCTCAATCTCTTCACCATCTTCCTGACGCTGCCAATTGGTCCAGTGGTGAAAATCTTTGTCTTCTTGATATTGAGCTTCAATCCATATTGAAGGCTATAGTCCTTGACCTTTTGCAGTAAGTGCTTCAGGTCCTCCTCAGTTTCAGCGAGCAGGGTTGTGTCATCTGCAGATTGTTGATGAATCTTCCACCAATCCTGATGCCACACTTCTCTTCATACAGCCCAGCCTCCCAGATAATCTGCTCTGCATACAGGTTGAAAAACTATGGAGACAGGACACATCCTTGGCGTACACCCTTCCCAATTTTGAACCATGCAGATTTCAAAAGGCAGCGCGGGAAGAACAAGTAAAATACTGCAATAAAATGTGCAAGGAACTGGAGTCAGAAAATCAAAAAGACCAAACTCGCTCAACGTTTCTATAGCTCAAGGAACTGAAGAACAAATTCAAACCTCGAGTTACTATATTTAAGGATGCTTTAGGCAGAATATCAAATGATCCAGAACGTATTAAAAGAAGATGGAAAAAGTATACAGAGTCACTGACCAAAAGGAATTGGCTTTGTTTGTTGTTCTTATGTGCCGTCGAGTCATTTCCGACTCATAGCGACCCTATGCACAACAGCCCTAAACCCTGCTCTATCCTGCGCCAACCGCACCGCCTCTGACACACCCATCCCGATTACCCCAGTCACTGAATCGATCCATCTCATAGAGGGTCTTCCCCTCCTGCGCCGTCCCTCCACCCTCCCAAGCATGATGTCCCTCTCCAAGGACCCGTCCCTCCTGGCAACATGTCCAAAGTATGTCAAACGAAGCCCCAGAATCCTTGCCTCCAAGGAGTAGCTTGGTTTAATCCTCTCCAAGATGAATCTGTTTGTTTTCCTGGCAGTCCATGGTACCTTCAGTACCCTTCTCCAGCACCACAGCTCTAAAGCATCCACTCTCCTTCTGTCCTCCCTAGTCATTGTCCAACTCTCTGATGCATAACAAGCGATTGCAAAGACCATGGCCTGTATCAGGCGCACCTTAGTCTCCAGAGAGACACTGTTGCTCCTGAGTACCTTGGAGAGGTCCCTAACAGCAGACTTTCCCATCGCGATACGCTTTTTGATTTCCTGACTGCTGGTGCCAAGAGTCTTGACTGTGGAGCCGAGCAAACTGAAGCTGTGAACACTCTCAATCTCTTCGTCATCCATCCTGACGCTGCCAATTGGTCCAGTGGCGAGAATCTTTGTCTTCTTGACATTGAGCCTCAGTCCATACTGAAGGCTGCAGTCCTTGACCCTTCGCAGCAAGTGCATAAGGTCCTCCTCAGTTTCAGCAAGCAGGGTTGTGTCATCTGCATAACGCAGATTGTTAATAGATCTTCTACCAATCCTGATGCCACAATTCTCCTCATAGAGCCCAGCTTCTCGGATAATCTGCTCTGCATACATGTTGAAAATTGGCAGACAAAGAAAAATTTCATGAAACCACATATGAGCAAGAACCTATGGTGATGAAGGAAGAATTTCAAGCTGATTTGAAGGAATTTGCAAAAAACAAGGCCTCAGGAATTGATGGTATACCAATTGACATATTTCAACTAACAGATGCTGCCCTAGATGTGCTCACCAAGTTGTGTCAAGAAATCTGGAGGCCAACCATTTGGCAAACTGACTGGAAGATATCTGTATTTGTTCCCATTCCAAAGAAAGGTGACCCAACAGAGAGTGGAAATTATAGAAGAGTATCATTGATATCACATTCAAGCAAGATTGTGCTGGGGACTATTAAAAAATTACTGGACAGCACATGAACAGAGAACTGTCGGAAGTCCAGGCTGGGTTTAGAAAGGGTCTTGGTACTAGGGATATGGTAGCTAATGTTAGATGGATCTTGGCTGAAAGCAGGCAGTACCAGAGGATTGTCTCTCTGTGCTTCATTGATTATGCAGACATTGACTATGCGGATCACAACAAACTGTGGCTGACTCTGAGAAGAATGGGAATCCCAGAACACTTGACGGTGCTAATGCGCATCCTATACTTGGACCAAGAGGCAGTCATCAAACAGAGCAAGGAAACACTGCATGGTTCAAAATTGGGAAAGGGTGTACTTTAGGACAGTTGTGCTAAAATTTCTTTTAAAAAAATATAGAACGTAAGTAATAAATGATAATAAAAATTCAGAAATGAACAAATATAGTTTTTTATACAGTATTCTAGAAAACCCTTCTGCCTCTAAAAGTCTTCCCAGGTGGAGGGTCAGCTCTGGGTCAGTTCTGGCTCAACAGCTCAAAACAACAACAATAACAACAAAGCATTAAGTGAAAAGGGAGTTTACATGTGCCCCATAAGTATAAAGTTGCAAATTTCAGGTGGTTAGGAACCCTGAGCCTCCTAGTTAAGTGTTGAGCTGCCAGTTGAAAAGTCAGCAGTTCAAACGCACCAGTTACTCCTCAGGAGGAAGACAGGCGGTCTCCTCTCATGAAAATTTACAGTCTTAGTAACCCAGTGCAGGGTTATGGTGCTTTGAAATGGACCCAGTGGCAGTGGGTTGGGTTTGAGTGTATGGTGGCTAAGTCTAGAGACCTAGTTTCTGACACAGTATCAATTCTGACAGAATTATATTTGAATAAATAAAAAATTCTTCAAGGTTAAAATGGAAATACAGAGAAAAAAACACTCCTTTCTAAAAGCATTTATTATTATTATACATAAAACCAGTGCTATTAACTGACTTCTACCTGAGATGCTGCCCTGGATGTGCTCACCAAGTTGTGCCAAGAAATCTGGAGAACAACCACTTGGCCAACTGACTGGAAGAGATCTATATTTATTTCCATTCCAAAGAAGGGTGACCCAACAGAGTATGGAAACTACAGAACAACATCATTGATTTCACACGCAAGCAAGATTCTACTGAATATTATCCAAAAACAACTGGAACAGCACATCAGCAGAGAACTGTCAGAAGCCCAGGCTGGGTTTAGAAGGGGTCGTGGTACTAGGGATATTGTAGCTGACATTAGATGGATCTTAGCTGAAAGCAGGGAA
>NW_006399981.1:1275866-1277381 GCF_000299155.1 Elephantulus edwardii
AGGAGGGGAAGACCCTCTATGAGGTGGATTGATTCAGTGACTGGGGTAATCGGGATGGGTGTGTCAGAGGCAGTGCGATTGGCACAGGATAGAGTAGAGTTTAGGGCTGTTGTACATAGGGTCGCTATGAGTTGCAAGCAACTCAACAGCACATAACAACAACAACAACAACAACCTGAAACAATTCTATAATGTTGCCAAAACAAAATTAGGAAACATTTTACAACTGAGTTAAATAACTGTGCATGATGGACGCTTTCTGCTTTATATAAAAACAAAACTGCAAACTCAAATGCAATGCCATGGAGTTGAATTGACTCATAGCTGACCCTCCAGAGGACAGGATTTCCAAGTCTGTTAAATTACACAGGTTCCACAGGTTCCTGAATGAGATGGATTGACTCAGTGCCTGGAGAAGGAACACTGAGATTGTCTCAGGCTAGGGCAGGATCCAGAGCTGTTGTACATACGGTTGTGGTGAGCCATAGGCGAGTTGACGGCATATAACAACAACAACAAAACAAACTGTATAGGAGGTTAGCCATCTTCTCTCCTGGAAATGCTGGTGGGTTGGCACCGCCAGAGAACACGGGTTCTGGCTGACAGCACAGCCCCCCACACCACCAGAGCTCCCCTCCTGCTTTAGTAGACTTCTTAAAAGTATTTAAAAGTAATAGTTGAGGCTGTGATGGCTTTTAAATTTTAATTTTGCCTCATAAAATTTTGAAATTAAGATGCTTAAAAGTTTCTTCAAAATGATGTACTAAGTATGCCACTGTGTATCTCACCAAAGATGAGAGCTGTACCTACAGAATACCGGGTACAGAATCCTAAACCTATCCCCCAAAGACCTATCCCCTGATTACTGCATCAGTGACCAGGACCCAATCTAGGTACTGGCGTGAAGGGATGTAATTGAAGTTGACCTTCAAACAGGATGTATATGTGAATGGACACAATATAATAGCATAAGCCATTTAAAAGCAGAAGCAGCACAATAAAGGATACTGGGAGGGAAATAACTAAAAGCAGAAGGGAAAAAACAAGAGAGAAGGGGGGAGAGATTAAATGCATGAGGAGTACTCCATCCTGGCTTTCCACGTATGGGGTTGGGTGGTGGGGAGGGGATCTATGAGTTAGGGAATACAGGCAAGCTCTGGAAGCTCAGACCACCCCTCAGGGGCCTGGGACATCAGAATTGATTTCTGTCCGTGGGCCGAGAAGTAGACTCTCTCCCTGAGTCCCGTAGTGCTTACCCTTTAACTTCAGCCTTGTAAGGCCCAGAGCCGAGAACTCAGCAAAAACACACTGTACCTGAACGTCTGACTCACAGAAACTATGAGATAATAGATGAATGTTACTGTCAGCTACTAAATTGTGGTAATTTTTTAGGGCAGCAACAGAAAATACAAGGAGAAAAACATCTAAGAACCAAAAGATGGGTTGTATATAAACCTGTTAAAACTCATTTATCTTTAGGAATTTTAGTTAGATAAACCACACAGATTTTTTTTT
>NW_006399981.1:1277667-1283008 GCF_000299155.1 Elephantulus edwardii
CATTTTAAATAAAAATATGTTGCCAACATGAATTTCACTGCATATTCTTACATACTACCTTCAAGTAGGAAATTCTTCCATTCTTTCTAAGTAATTAAAAAAATATAGTCAAAGTATTTTGTAATCTAGAAACAATAGAGAACGATCTGGAGCCCAACATGTGATTAACAATACTTACAAGAGTAGAACAATCTTATCCTGGTGTTCACAAAAAGGGTGTTAATGAGAATCATATTGGGCTTTCTTTACGTAAGGGATAACAAGGACCAAGGGTGACAACGACAGAGAATACAATTTAACATAAGGAACAGCATTATAACTAGAGTTTGCCAGTAATGGAATGGACTATCTGGAAAAGCAGAAAATTATCAGAAGCATTGCAGAAGGGACTCCTAGATTTCCAGTCAACTGGATGAAATGACTTTTATCTATATCCCAACTCCAGAATTCTGTCATCAGTTCAGTATACTGGCAGCTATAGGAACATAGATATTATCAGAGCACTAGTTATTATTATTAAGGGAGATCTGGTGGCATAGTCTTGTAGGAAGTTTGCACTTCTAACCCAAAAAACTGCAATAGTAACATTAAAAAAACAAACAACAACAACAAAAATAACACCCCACCCAACACAACTCTGCCGGTGACAGTTCAAATTAGACAGCAGCTCCAAAGGAGAAAGATGTGCAGCCTCCTCCCATACAATTTACAGCCTGGGAAGCCCAATGGAGGGTCAGCTCTGAGTCAGGTCTTACTCTACAGCAATAAGTTTATGAGAATTATTATTGAAGTGACTCTGGTGGCCTACATCGTTGAGGAATTGTGCTGCTAACCACATCTGCGGTGGTTCAAACTCACCAGTGAGAAAGATGGGCAGTCTTCCGTGTACAGTGAAGGGGCAGCAACATAACTGGTTCCAACTTGACAGCAATGCATTTGTGGTTATTATTTTTCTACAGATTAGGTGGATTTATTAAATTTTAACAATGTATACACAGGTCAATTCTCACATCAGTAAACTGTTGACACAACTAACTTCTAGTCAGGAATAACAGATAAGGAAATACTAAAATAAAATAAAAATAGCAGGGACCTCTGATGGCTTAGTACTAAGGAGCTGACCTGTCATCTCAAAGGTACATGGTTCAAACCTGCCAGTTACTCCATGGAAGAAAGATGGGCAATCAATGTCTGTGCACTCTACTGCCTCTGAAGAACTGCTGATGGGACAGCTATGAATCAGTTCCAACTGGATGCTATAACAGCAACAAGATAAAGCTATTTTAAAAATCAGAGTTTTCTTTTTCTTCTACGGAATTCCTTTTCAGAGGTGAAATTTGGATGCACTCTTGGCTAGCTTGTCCTCTGGTCCTGATGAAAAGGAACCCAGTATTCACATTCATGTTGTAGAATCCCATGAACACCTGATGCTACTAGAACTGTCTCCCCTTTAAAACCAAACAAAACATGGAATACAATAAGAAATTTCCCACCAGCTGTGATGGCTAACTCACCAGACAGGCAGCAGGCTATTGTAAGGAATACCAAGCTTCCTGGTATTCTCTTTCCCAAACACAAACGCAAGTGTTTATGCAAAATTCACATTACACTCAAGTTTGTGTTTGGTTTGGTTCCTGTCCATGAGATTGGCTCAGTTCCTCTGGTTTTCATGGAGTGGGGACGAACCCATCACTTCCTATTTACCTTTCACAAAGACCTTATTGGACGAATGCAAACAAACTCTCAAGTATACCTCTGTCGCTCCTAATGTCATTGCCTTTGGGTAATATGTAAGGAACAGAGAATGAGGGGAAACGTCCCAGAGTAAGCCCCAGGGTGAACATGGGGCATCACTGTGACTTGCTGATTCCCAGACGTGGCTGCACAGGGCATGCCAAGGTCTCTGGCTTATCTGCTGTACCAGCCCCTGCAGCACAGAGCCACCGCACTCCTGAGTTCCTAGAGAAGGGATTCTGAGAAAAAAGAAAGAGCTCAGTTCCCTAGAAACATTAAATTAACACGAGGGATCTGGAAACGAAACAGCAGATGCCTGAAAGCCTTCCCCTTGACTGTTTCCTGCCTTCTTGGAAAAATCTTTGCATGAAAATAGATTGGATTACCCGTCCAGCCAGTTGCTGCTAGAGAATTTCATTCTGGGCTAACAGGAAGGCAAAGTTTGCCATCTTTTAAAAAAAGAGTTTGGAGTTGGGTAAGTGCCTTTGCCTTGTTGATATCATCTAGGATTTGAGGCTGTGGGTTTTTGCATTACAATAGAGAACTTTCCATAACATTGACTTGTAAATCAGATCATAAAAATCCTGGCTCTGAGAGGAGAACAGAAAGAGGGAGCTCAGGAAAGACCCCAGGAGCTCAGTTTAGCCCTTATTTTAGAGTAGAAAACACTGCAAGCTTTACTTCTAAGCTTATTTACTTTGACCATAGCTATGAGAACATATTAAAAAAAAAAAAGAAAATTTAAAAATATACACAATAGCAGACGCAGAAAATAAAAAACAGAAACAGAAAGGCTTATGTATAACATGTTATGAATCTAAGTCCTATGACCTACATTTGTTGTGTACCCTTGAGTGGGAACAAGCTTAGAGTTGACCCTTCAGTGAGTTTTCAAAAGCAGTAAATCATACAAAAAGGGATTGTTAATCTTTCTCCTCAGGGCTGCTGGTGGATTCTAACTGCAAGACTTTGGGTTGGCAGTGCAACTCTTTACCACTTGGTTGTTATGTATCCTTGAGTCATCTATGAAACACAATGATCCTAACTATGTACAATAGCTCTGAACTCTGTCCTATCCTTAGCCAATCTCACAGTCTCTGACACATCTGCCCGTATGACCACAGTCACTGTATCAGTACCTCTCATTCAAGGTCTTCCTCTCCTGTGCTCACCCTTCCAAGCATGTTATTCTTCTCTAAAGACTGGTCCCTCCTGGCAACATGTCCAAAGTATATGACTCGGAGCTTCAAAATCCTTGCCTCCAAGGCACAACTTAATTTCACCCTTCTAGGACAGACCTGTGTGTTCTCTGGGCAGTCCATGGAATGCTCCATACTCTTTTCCAGGACCACAACTCAAAGGTATCAATTCTTCTCCTGTCATCCTTAGTTATTGTCCAGCTCTCTGATGGATACTCTCTACAGATTAGTCATACAATATATAGCTTGTAAATTCAAACCAAGTCTAGTAACCACACATCTTGAGACCAGTGGGCTTTAAGTAGAGGACGTATTTTTATGCCATCTTAACCTTCAAATTGAAATATTTTCAGTAGTTGAGAATAAGATCCAAGGAGCTCTATGACAGATTAGGATTTTGAAGAGGAAATCACATTTGTTACAGTGGGAGCACCAACCTTGACATTTTGAACTTCTGTCCTTGTTAGCCTGTAAGGCAGGCCTTCCCTGTAAGAGAGCTAAAACCACAGGCTTTTGCAGGATGTAAATAGTGCAATCTAAAACCAGAGCCTTACCTACTCTTAAATCATGATGTGAGTCTAGAATCTATGATAGAATTTTCAAAGCTGACTTTCAAAATAGTAGCAAAGGAAGGACAGACAGCCTCTTCAGACCTCTGAAGCCAGATGGAGGGTCTCTATAAATATGAATGGACTGGAATGCAGTCAGTATGAGTTTAACCTTGCAATACGCCTTTTCATTTCCTGACACTGGTGCCAAGAGTGTTGACTGTGGAGCCAAGCAAACTAAAGCTGTGTACAATCTCAATCACTTCACCATCCATCCTGATGCTGCCAATTGACGCAGTGGTGAAAATCTTTGTCTTCTTGACATTGAGCCTCAATCCGTATTGGAGGCTACAGTCCTTGACCCTCTGCAACAAGCGCTTCAGGTCCTCCTCAGTTTCAGCAAGCAGGGTTGTGTCATCTTATATAGCAAATTGTTGATAGGTCTTCCACCAATCTTGACCCCACATTTCTCCTCATAGAGCCCAGCCTCCCGGATAATCTGTTCCGTACACATCCCTGGCGAACGCTCTTCCCAATTTTGAACTCAATTCTGAACATGCGGTGTTTCTTTGCTCTGTTCTGATGGCTGCCTCTTGGTCCAAGTATAGGTTTCTCATTAGCATGATCAAGTGTTCTGGGATTCCCATTCTTCTCAGAATCAGCCACAGTTTGTAGCCGCTTCTCCACCTTTTGGCTAAGATCAAGTGTAGTATCAAGTGTAGTAAATAGTAACATACAGTCCTAAAAAAATTCTGTGCTTAATCCTAAATGTTGGAGCACACATAAGGACAGTCATAAGATTTGATACTCTCAACAAAAATACCTTTGCCTAAGCATGAAAGCATCAAAACATTTCAAAGCAAGGCAGTCAGTCAAAAGAATTTTATCTGTAATAAGGCAAACAGACAACTCTGTAAGAGCAGCAGCCTTAAGATTTCCTGTCTTAACGACTCACAAGGGATGTACAAAAGCTATTACACTTTCTCGACATATGAAAAAATAAAAGACAGCAACTTTGGAACTTTTTAACCTAATGGTTAGTCTTAAGAAAAAGAAAGCACAACTTTTAAAATCTTGTAGGGAAACAACAAACAAACAAAAAGCTACAAAAAATTACTTGACTGGCAGACCACAGAAAAAGGCAGAATTTCTTCAGGATTCATCACAGAGTTTGTTTTTTTTTAACATTGTAAGTCAGCTTTTAATTATTAGTTTTTACAACAGAATTATCAAATGCACATATTTTTATACATTTGTACAAAATGTAGATCACAAGCATTTATTTCTTGCTAGAAGAAAATAATCCATTATCTAAAATAAATCATTGGAACAAGTATAAATAGCTAATCACGCAGTATTTAAAAGGAAGTACTGGCCTTAAAAAGAAGTTAAGAAGTTAAAATGTCAAAACAATTATGAATAGTCAAGAGTGACTCATATTTTTTAATTAGGCATTACTGTGCTATGAATTACTTAGTATGGTTCTCCTAAGCCACTGTTTTATGTGCTACCAACTCAAAGGCACATAGTTCAAATCCATCAGCTGCTCCACATGAGAAAAACTGTGCAATTTACTGTCTCTGAAAACCCACTGGAGGGTCAGCTATGAGTTAGTATCAACTCAATGGTACATAACAACCACCACCAAAAGACTGAGTACGTCTTTGCAAATGTGACATCTTTGTGGTCTACCAGGGAAGAATTGGATAGCTTGTTAATAATGCAAATTGGATGATACAGGTCATCTTTTGATGGACTCGTAAAAATAAGGTTTATGGAATACTAATGTGGGGATTAGTCAGTTGGCCATCCCTGCTAGGGTCAAAATAAGCCATCTCAGAGGTGAAAGGGAGGGGGAGG
>NW_006399981.1:1283627-1289183 GCF_000299155.1 Elephantulus edwardii
TTTATGTGAGTTCTGAGTGGCCCTTGCAATAAACTCTCCAACCCAAAAGAAAAGTACAGAGTAAGTGGGAGGGACAAGAGGTATGCAATTTATTTCTCTCTTTTCATTAAATTAAAAATTACAGTTCTGTTTAGATAAAAGATCTAATGGGCTGATAGGCTGACAGTCATATTAGAACTGAGTGGAAAAGGGTGCAAATCTTGAAAAGGTCCAGGAAATTGAAACAGGTTGGGGATGAATCATTATTTGTTTCTGATTGGTAACTTCTATTCATTCCAGAATTTTAGTACTTGGGTAAACAAACAGTATGGTAGGCACAAAAGTGGTAGACTCTTATTTCTACACATTTCACAAGTGGGGAGAATATCAACATTGTCCATACACGAGGCTGATTCCCGTAAGATCAGAAATGTCTCGAAGCTCCTTATCTTCTTTTACCAATTCAAGCACTAAATATCCTTTCCATGGTTCTGGCTACTCTGCTACCAGATTCAATAGCTCATTGAAATGGCCATAAAACCTCACAGACAACATTCATGATTGCATGATTTGTTCAGGCAGTGATAGGTCAAGTTAGAAAAAAACTCAAAGTACAATTCTATATTTTATGATATAAATATTTGTTAAGTATGAGATCTAAAAGAAATTCTTTAAATGTCTTAACTAAAGCCTTCTCACAATTTAAGAAGGTGTTTGTAATAAGAATTAAAAGTAAAGATATATCTATAACAAATAAAAGTGTGGTATTTAGTAGATCGCACAGTAATGATTATTATTCTACCTATAAAACATTAGTCTTCCATTTAAAAAAATTCTAATTTTCTTAATAAATGAAAAAATAATTATCTTTTTTCTATTTTTAAGATGAGAATGACTGCTTTTAAGATAGAAATAATATTAATAATCTTTTTCTTCCTCCATCTCAAAACTCAGTTTTAGTTTTTATTTCGTGTTTTTGAACTTTTGAAATTCAAAGATATCATAACTCTGTGAACCAAGATCATCACCAATGACAGGAAACTGCCCCAAATGTTTTTTATTATATTTTCCTAGAAAGATTTATATGATAAGATACTTAATCTTATCCTCTTTTTCTTTCTTCCTTCCCTATATTTTTAAAAAAATAAAGTCTCCCACCCACGAGTATGAGGATCCAAGTGGAGCGAGGGTGGGAGCAGAAGGCTAAGGAGGGGTGGGTGGAGTTTAATCATAGGGTCACACAATTTGACAAGAGGGAAGGTGAAGAAAATGGGAAAGATCTGGTGTGAAAAGCAGTGTATACAAACTTTGTAAATAAACCAGTATAAAATAAAACAAAACTTAAAAAAAAAAGTAAAGTCTCCAATTGAGGAGAATTTGAAACATTTGCTGCAGAAGGCCAAGGAGCAACGATGTCAGAAAAGAGACTAATGTGTGCTTGATTCAGGCCACAGTCTTTGTAATTACTTGCTATGCATCAAAAAAATGGAAAATGACTAAGGATGACAAAAGAAGAATGAATGCCATAAGAACTGAGCTGTGATTCTGTAGAAGAATATTAAACATACCACGACTGCCAAAAGAATAAGCAAGTCTGTTATAAAAAAGGTGAAACCAAGTTGCCCTCTGGAGGTAAGGATTTTGAAGCTCTGTCTCACATACTTTGGGCACATGGCCAGAAGGGACCAGTCCTTGAAGAAGGTTATCATATTTGGAAAGGTGAAAGAACAGCGCAAGACAGGAGGACTCGCATAATATTAGGTGTATTGGAGAGAGTGAAACTGGCTCAGGATAGTGCAGGTTTCAGAGCTATTGTACATAGGGTTGTTATGAGTCACAGGTGATTCGATGGCACATAACAATAATGTCAATATAAATCAGAGAATTTATTCTCAGCAATTCTGGCAAATTTAATCCATTAACATACTCTAAAGCCAAAACAATTTAGTAAAACCTAAGTAAAATATTATATTGTTGTGTGTTGTATAATATAGAGTCGAAACTGATGGATAGCTGACCCTCCAGAGGGTTTTCAGAGCCACTTAATTGCACGGGAGGAGATTACCTATATTTTTCCTGCAGAGCAGCTGGTGGACTTGAATCACGTGCCTTCAGGATTGCAGCGCAGCTTCTTGCCACGAAGCCATCAGAGATCATTAGCTTTTAAATCTGATTAGGTGTTAGAGAGTCGCTTACAGCTCATAGCCCCCTTTATGAACAACAAATGAGAATCATGCCCTCTTCTTCCCCATCTTCATGATCTCTGCTATGTTAAGTCCACGGTTCCAGTCGCTGTTGAGTATCACACATGAAACACTTCAAGGGAATTCTGGTGACCTAGACATAAGGAGCTGTGCTGCCAACTCAAAGGTATTCAAGTTAAATCCACCAGCTGTTCCACAAAAGAAAGTCGAGTAATCTTCTCCTGTGAAGCTTACTGCCTCTGAAAACCCACAGGAAGGTCAGTTATGGGTCAGTTCTGACTCAACGACACATAACAAAATATCATTTAAATATAAATGTACTATCAAAATTAATGAGGGGTTGGTGTTGTTACGTGCCTTTGAGTCAGAAGCAACTCATACATAGTTGACCCTCTGGTAGGTTTGCAGAGGTTATAAATGGTGAGGCAATAAGTAGATTGTCCAGCTTTCTCCCATGAAGCAACTGGTGGATGCAAACCATCTGCCTTCAAGTCGGCAACATCTCTTTACTACTAAGCCAACAAACTTTCCAACAATTAATGGGGTTTTGACCTCAAATCTGTATTGAAAATAGGTAAAATACACACACATGTATACACACACACACACACACACACATATGTAAACACGCACATATATATAAGAATCTAAGTTAACCAGAACTTAAACTCCATGCTTTTGGGTGCAGGAGAGATGTAAACAACAGCCAAAGAGTTGTACAGTATAGGAGAAAGCTGTAAAGAACAGCCAGCATGACTCCTGTGCCAGCTGCCCTCCCCAATCTACCACACTTCTTATTAGAGCCTGGCCACTGCCCAGGTTGATCAGAATCAGCTCAAGTATCAAGAGTCTACAGTCAGATATGTGCATATTTTGCTGAGAGAAGAAGAGGGGAGAAATAAATGTGAAAACAACCAATACAAGATGGAAAAGTGTAGCAAGGTGAGGGAAGCAGAAATAGGGATGAGAAGTAAAGACTGGTCTCATTCCTGCTGCTCTTCAAATTACTGCCTTTCCATCAACTAGAAAATGCACTAGTCTTAAGCTTCTTGTATCCTTCCAGAGTTAAACTTTTAAAAGTTTATCATTAAACTTTTGTTAGGATGATAATGTAAATGATGTTGTTGTTAGGTGCTGTCGAGTCGTAGACAACTCATAGCAACCCTATGAACGAAAAACCTGAACACTTGGATAACTTTCATCATTTTCTCCATGTTCACAGAGTTTCCAGAGGCAACAGTTTTCCCTTAAAATATATTTTAAGACCAAGATGCTCTATTTTTTTCCCTTTCTCTTTCCCTCTCTCCTATTCTCTTCCCCTTCCTCCTGTTCTCCCAAATTCTCTCAAAAGACATATTCTGACTTATGAGTAAATTCTCTTTTGTTTGAATCTGACCCTAACTATTGTCCATTGTCCTCTAAGAAGTAAGATCTTGGTTGCTTATGAAGATAAAGTGGTGCACTTAATATACACAGAGAGAGAGAGAGAGAATAACCAAAGGTCACTGTGACTTCAGCTTTAGTTTCTGCTGAGAGCTGATGTTTTTTGTATTCATCTGAAGGAGGGGTGAGCAGGTATGAGAAATTGAGTGTGTTTCTTCAAGGACAAGGGATTGTCACTCTCTGCTACTGCCATCCAGGCCTAATAAGGGGCCCACTTGGACAGCACTTTCTAGTAGACTTCATAAAGAAAGTCAGATGGCTCTATTCCCTAGGAAGACAAAAGTTGGCATCAGCATTTCATGGGAGAATTTCACAAAAAGTTAAATTAGGATGGGCTAGTTAAAAGCCTTGAGAAAGGCTTCACAGAATCTTCTCCAAGTCTTCCTCCCTGCAGTCTAACTCTCTTCTCCACACCTCATTCTTCTCTGCCAGCTCTTCCTTTTTCCTCTAACCCTGCAAAATGTGAGCAGAGCTGTCGTTTCGCTCCAGCTGACAAAACTGCTAAAGAAACAGCAGAAGATGACTGCCCTTTTCAAATGGGCCACATGATCACTCGAGTTAAATCTAGCTCTTACAGTAAAAGTGAACAGAGAGAGGGTTGTTTATGAAACTCTCCTGCCTGCCTCCAAATGCTCTCCTCCCCTCCCCTCTCGGTTTCCTAAATACCCGAATAAATTTCTATAATGAGCTTTATTTTTCTCACCCTAAACTTCTCCCTTAGTCTAAACTTGCTAATGTGGCAGGTTCCAGCTGCCTAAGCTCCCTAAACAACATTGCCTGTTCCATAAAAAGCACACAAGTGCTAGCACAGCAGTCCTGCTCCAATTCTTAGAACTATAAACCGACTACCAAGTTCCCTGGCCTGGGAAAGCAGAGAAACAGAAAACACGGCTCATTTAAAGGTGTACACTAGCTCAGTTCCCTTTCATTCCTAGGCAGCCAAGAGGGCAAGGTGAGGCCCCTTTCAGCTTTCATCGGCTATTATACAGATGATTCTCTGGAAATTACCTCAGCTCCAGAAGAAACCTCCTCTCCAACAGAGAAAGGGTGCCAGTGAATTTGTACTCTTTTTTTTTTTTTACATGCTGACATTTGTTTCCTTAACGGGGAGTCAAGTTCCATGCAGTAGATTGCTTTTGTTAGATGACTTGAACCCTGTGCATACCAAAATTGAAAATAAAGTGCCATGGTTGCATCTTTCTTTTAGCAAATGCGATTTCATTTGTTTCTAGAATACTCACTTAGATTTATCTGACACGTACAGCAAAAATAATACCCACGTCATCATGGGCAGACATATCTGTTTTATTTTTAAGACTCCAAAGAAAAAAGATTCCATAATACTCTTTGGTATTGCCAGACTTAACAACAGCCTTCACATTTTACAGTCTAACAAGACCTAATTAGAGTCCCCTGGCACACATTTTGCTAGTCTACGTGTCCCTAAATATCCAAGTGCTGTTCCCTCTACTTAGACTAACCTCCCCTTCATTCTCCACATAGAAAACCTTCAAATAGTCTTCAACTAGCATTTCAACACTGCCTCGGTCAGCTTCTCAGACCTAATTCATAACTGTCTCCTCCCTCAAATACTACTATGTGCGCACACTATCTTCCCTACTCCAAGTTCCTTGAGAGTTGTTGCTGTTTGGTGTTGTGGAGTCAAGTACAACTCAAAAAGACCCTATGAACAAGATGACCTGAACCCTGTCCTATTCTGAGCCATCCACATCATCTCTGACAGACTTGAGTCCACTGTTGCAGTCACTGTGTCAAAATATCTCATCTGGAGTTTTCCTCTCTTTCACTGACACTCAACCTTTCCAGAGATGCTATTCCTCTCCAAGAATGGATGCTATTTCCTCATCTAGTAACATGTCCAAAGTGTGTGAGATGAAGTTTTGTCATCCTTGTCTCCAAGGAGTATTCT
>NW_006399981.1:1300397-1303582 GCF_000299155.1 Elephantulus edwardii
CAGGCTATAGTCTTTGCAATTACATGCTATGCATCGGAGAGTTGGACAGTGAATAGGGATAATAGAAAAAGAATTGATGCCTTTTAGTTGTGGTGCTGGAGTAGAGTGTTCAATACTTTTCTCCAGCATCAAAGCTCAAAGGCATCAATTCTCCTTCTATTGTTCATTTATAATATATACATACCCCCTTCCAACAATTTTATTTGGCAGACATTATTTTTTCTCATTTGAAAGACAGCTTTAAATCTAATTCTCTCTAGTTTTCAGTCTAGCATTCTTTCTATAAATCATGCTGTCTCTATTTAAAATAACAGCATTAAGAACATGAGAAGTATATTTCAAAGGTAAGAAGTAAATCCTTTATTCAATATTTCCTCAGTAGGTGCTAGGAGATAGGCACTGGACTGTCTTTGAGGACTGTCTAGTGAAAAAGAGATACCAAAAAAAGTAAATCAGTTTATTTTTGTATTCCCAAACTCAGTACTTGGGGTTTTTAAGCTTTTCAAATCCTTTTCTGCTCCTTTACTAACTTTCTAAGTCTTAGCAGTTGCTTTTTCTTTTAAATTGTAGCAACAAAAGAGAAAGACGCTTCATTTCATAAAATGCCCCCATTGTTAGAATCATATCCTGGTGGAAAGTGAACCCTACAAAAACCATAATAGTCTCCTTTTGCTCATGCTTCTCTCAGTGCCATGCAGTTAGAGCATTCGGTCAATCATTCATTCATGTACACTAACCTGCGAAACAATGTAGGGAGGGAGATAACCAAGGTTCCTATTTCTGCAGAGCTTTACCTTCTAACCATTGCAAGAAGCAGGTAGTAAATAAACCCATAGATTGTGGTAGTGTTGAAGTGGATGAAGAGAGAGTCCAGGGTAATGTGATGAAGTATAGGGATCAGACTTTGTCAAGAAAGAATCGCCATAAGAAGGGGCATTAAGGCTGACATGTAGGTATTATGTAGGATTTCCTTGGTGAAGGTATGGGATGAATGAACAAGAAAAGTGGTAGAGAGATACATTCCAAGTAAAGGAAACAATATATACAAAGGCCTAGAGCTAAAGGGGAACTCTTGCAGCCTAGTAGAAAGAGTCACACTGACAACAGAAAGGAAGGTGGTTTGAATCCACCAGGTGCTCTGAGGGAGAAAGATGGGCAATATCCTTCCATGTGACTTACAGCCTTTGAAAACTCACAACAATGAGTCAGTTCTGATGCAACTGCAATGAGTAAGAGGGTGAAAGCTGAAAAGGACATGGCACCTTGCCATCAGGGAAGAAATCAATGTGCCTAGAAGGCAAGCAGTAAGAGGAAGACTGCCTCAGGATAGAGCAAGGAAGATGACAGTAGCCACATTACGCAGGGAACTATACTACTCTGCAATTCCAAATCTTACCCTAAGAGCAATGGAAAGTCACGAAAGTATACCAGCTGAGCTCATTACTCTTTCAATTTTTTTTTACTACCTGTACCTGACATAGTTAAAAAGAAAAAAAGCATTAAAAATATTTTGATGACTGATACCATAGTGGAATTTTAAGCAGAATGCCACAGAAAGAGTACTAAACTAAGAATGAAAAACAAAAATGAGTGGGTGGGTGTGTATATATATATATGCCATATATTTATATACCTTATCTATATATACACACCACTCATACATATATAACTCATATATGTATACCACTCATATATTTTTATATATATATATATATGCCATATATATATATATATATACATATATATATATATATATATATGTTGTTGATTGCCTTCAAATCAAGTATGACTTATAGCAATCCTATGAACAAAATGTCTAAAGTCCTTCTAAAACTATTAACAATTATCAAAGTTCATAGCATTTCCGGAGGCATGTTGTTGAGGAAGTGGATGTCACTCCTGTTTCCAAACATGTCATAGTATGCTGTTGTTGTTATGTGCCATTGAGTTGCCTGGGATGGATAGCAACCCTACGTACAGCAGCTCTGAACCCTTCCCTGTCCTGAGCCAGTCTCACTAATTCTGACACACCAACATTCATTGCCCAGTTACTGTGTCGATCCATCTCATTTGGTGTCTCCCTTTCCTGTGCTGTTCATCCACCCTTCCAAGAAAGATGTCCTTCTCCAAGGTCTGAGCTCTCCTAGCCACATGCCCGAAGTATATGAGATGAAGCTTAAAAATCTGTGCCTCTAAGAAGAAGCCTGGTTTCACCCTCTCCAGTATAGACCTGTTAGCTCTCTTGGCGGTCCATGGTATGTCCAATACACTTCTTAAGCAATTCAAAGGCACCAATTATTCTTCTGTCATCTTTGGTCATTGTCCAGTCAGAAATACGGAAAGTAATTGAGAAGACCATGGTTTGATCCAGGTGTACCTTCATCTCCAGACTGGCAGCATTACTCTTGACAGCAGCATTTCCCAGAGCAATTTGTCATTTGATTTCTTGACTGCTGGTGCTAAGAGTGTTGATTTTGGTGCCAAGCATGCTGAAATTGCTAACAAACTCCATCTCTTCTCCATCTATCATGGTATTACTAACTGGCTCACTGATGAGAATCTTTGTCCATATAATTTTAAATTTTTTCAAAATAATATTCTATACACAATTATAGACTACTACCTAGTGCTGTCAAATTGATTCCAATGCATAGCAAGCCTCTATCAGGCTTTCAAGGCTGTAATTCCTTTTAGGAGGAGACGGCTCATCTTTTTCCTGTAAAACAGCTGGTAGATTTGAAAGTTCAACCTTAATGTTAACCGCCTGAAACATTATGCACTATGCTGCCAGAATTTTATGCACAATAGTAAGAACAACCACAAATTAAACATTTAATAAATACAAGATAATAATACCATAGGGAGCTCTAGTAGCTTAATAGTAAGAAATTGCATTGTCAACACAAAAGCACATAGTTCTAATTCACCAGTTGCTCCAAAAGAGAAAGATGGAAAATCTCCTCTTCTGTGATAAACTGCCTCTGAAACCCAGTGGCGGGTCAGCCAGGAGTCTGTTCTGATTCCACGGTACACAACAACAACAATACATGGTAACAGCATTCAAGAAGTCAGAACACATTTTGCATTGGGAAAATTTGCTGTCAAGAATCTGTCCAAAGTGCTAAAGAGCCATACTGTTAAGACTAAAGTTCACCTGATCCAAGTCACTGTCTTTTCAATTACTT
>NW_006399981.1:1303682-1305983 GCF_000299155.1 Elephantulus edwardii
AGTTTGTTATAATTCATACAGTCAACTGCTTTTGCATAGTCAATAAAACACAAATAGACATTCCTCTGGTATTCTCTGCTTTCAGTCAAGATCAACATGGCATCAGCAATTGGTTTGAAGAATTGAACACCAATATCAAAGACCAGATGAGCTGTGGATGATATCAAAGATATTGCACATGACAAAGACAGAGGAGGAAGAAGAAACCAAAAATAGTTGACAGAAGAGACTCTGAAAATTGCACTCGAGTGTTGAGAAACCAAAACAAAGGAGAGAAATACACAAGTAAAAGAGCTGAGCACAAGATTTCAAAGGGCAGCTAAAAAAGACAAAGAAAAATATGATAATTAAATGTGCAAAGAATCGAAGCTGGAGAATAAAAAATGAAGCACTTGCTCGGCACTTCTCAAGTTGAAAGAACTAGAAGAAATTTTCAAACCTTCAGTTGTAATGCTGAGAGATGCTATGGGCAAAATCTTTAATGAATACTCTGAGAGTAAGAAATCTAGAAATCTAATTGTTCCTTTATAAAATCCCTTGGATAATCTGTATTTTGCACCCTATTATCTGCTATATAGAACCAGAATTATGTTGATGTAAGTAACTAATAGATTTTAAGCACAGCTTGATCTTGTGTGTTGATCTTCAGTCTATGTTGCTGTAGTTAAAATTTTGCTCTGTACTCAGAAAGAAAACTTCGCCATATTTCTCGGCTCTCTATCACAATTAGATTGTGGATGGGAGGTAGCAGATTGGAGGACAACTAGTTTCCACAGACTCATCCTAAAAGAACTCAAGAGTGGAACTCAAGGCCACTCTTAGATGTATCAAAAGCATACTCAATCTATCTATCCATAAAAGTACAAATAAAAATTGAAGCTCCTACTATGGAGAACAGAATAAAACTCACAGAAGAAATTGAAGAAGACTTGGGTGATGTAACATTTATAAATTTGAATAAGAAAACTACAAATGATAGATATTCACACAGAATTATTTTAGAATTACTTAAAGACTTTAGAAATATATTTACCTGAGTGAAATATCTCAGTCACAAAAAGACAAATACTGCATAGTGCTACTGTTGCAAAACAGGACTGACATTGGGGTTGCGGGGAGACTGAGAAAGATGAGATAAATTATGTACACTGCATTGAAACAGATGAGGAAGAGAACTGTTTAAAAGGGATGTATGATTAGGTATTATTGTCATGACAGGAGTCCAGAATGAATGCTGCTTATTGAAGTGGACTTGGGGGGAGGGATTGTATAACAACGAAATAATTTTTCTTTTATTTTTCAAAGAGAAGAGCAAACTGGGGCGGGGGGAGGTTGGGCAAGGAGAAAAGTGCAACAATGAATGAATGGAAACCCTAAGTCTCTGTAAACTTTCATTAAAATTAACAAAAATAATTTTTAAAAGAGGTAATGTATTTACCAATTTTCCCTTCTTTCTTATTCCCAGTAGTTCTCTTGTTCTACTAGCAGACTTACTTTTAGTACCAAGCCATAGCCAAAATCACTGTTGTGTAGTCAATTCCAACTCATAGTGACCCTCCACAGCCATCGGGTCTCTGAGGAGACTGTTCACCTTGCTGTCACGGAGCAGCTGTCTAATTTGAACCAATGCCATTTCAGTTAAGGAGCTCTGGTGGTCTCGGGTAAGAAGTTGTGTTATCAACCCAAAGGCACTGAGATTGAATGCACCAAATGTTCCTCAGAAGAAAGATGGCAATCTCCTCCCACACAAATGTACAGCCTCTGAAAACCCACTGGAGGGTCCGCTAAAAGTAGAGTCCAACATTATGGCTATGAGCTTGAGGATTTTTTTTAAACTCTTGGCCTTTAGAAAAGTACACTAATATTTAACACACTGTGTCGCCACAGCTTCTTAGATTGACCACAGACAAAAAGAATAATGTGAGATAATTGTTCGGTACTGCCAAGTTGACTGTGACTCATAATGACCTATGAACAATAAGCCAGAAGCTTGTCTATCCTAGTCCCTCCTCACGATCTCTGACATGGTCGAAACCATTAGTATCACTGTGCTAATCCATCTTGTTCAGAGTTTTCCTCTCTCCTTGATCCTCTACCTTTCCTAGTCGGATGACATTTTCCAAGGACATGCCTCCAGACAACATGCCCAAAGTATGTGAGATAATTTCACCATCCTTACCTCTAAGGAGTAGCCTTGTTTGCACTTCTTCCTTTCTTTTTTAGATTTTATTTTAATAATTTTAATGAACATTTACAAAGATTTTGGATTTCCATTCATTCATTGTTGCACTTTTCTCCTTG
>NW_006399981.1:1315523-1330332 GCF_000299155.1 Elephantulus edwardii
ATATTATATACTACTTTCTATATTTCGTATGTGAAAGCTGCACAGTGAATAAGAATGACAGAAGAATCAATGCCTTTAAATTGTGGTATTGGAGAAGAGTACTGACTATTCTATGGTCTTCTAAAAGAACAAACAAGTCTTGTCTTGGAGGAAGTACAACCAGGCTGCTCCTTAGAGACAAAAATGGTGAAATATCGTCTTCCATACTTTGGCCATGTTGTTAAGAGGGATCACTCCTAAAAAAAAAAAAAAAAAAAAAGTAGCATGCTGGAGAAGATGTAGAGCCTTAGAAAGATGATGAATATACAAAGAAACAAGATGAATAGAGACAGTGAGTGTAACAATACCCTCGAGTAAATCAGGAATGGTGAGGGTGGAACAAGACAGGGCAAGGTTCAGACCTCTTGTTCATAGTATCTTTATGAATCAGAGTCATCTCATTGGTACCTAACAACAGTTCTCCTCATGATAGAAAAAAGACCGAAGTTGTCAACATTTTCCTTTTACCTGAATCCACAGTGCCCAGTTGTCAAAAAATAAAAAGATAGGTGGCAGAGCTGCAGTTTCTGGAGGGCAACAGATTTGTCTGTTCTGCCATTCAGGTACTTTAACATTAAACACTACTGCTTAGCTACATCATGCGGGATTTCTTAAGTTCAAGCACAAGAGGCCAGGTCAAGTTGTGGTTTCTGTAGGACAACAGACTTCTCTGTTTCACCATTCAGGTACTTTGGCTTTGAACACAGCTGTCTAGCTACATCATGTGGGGTTTCTTAAGCTCAAGCCAAAGAGACCAGGTGGAGACAGATTAAGGAAGCAATAGTCATCCTGCTTCAGCCTAAGTCTTGCAAGGCCTCAGGCCAAGAGGAGAGCACCAACTACCAGGTCCTTCACAAAATATTGCCATATCCTGTGACATTTTTTACTTACAACAACCTAATACCTACTAAGAAAATATTTACATAATGTCAAGAAAGCAGCTGTCTGCTTCAGTCATCATGAAAACACAAAATAACACTTCTCCTAAAAAAGCAGACTCAATGAATATTCCAGAAGGAGAGAATCAGAAGAAATATGTTGATGTGGAGGCATCTGAACAGGTACAAAAGAAGATACAAATAAAGGAAAAAGAATGGAAGCCTTTAAAAGAGCAAATACCCCAGAGACCGTGATACTGAAGAACATACTGATGAGGAGCAACTTGAACAACTATGAAAGAAAATGCAAAAGACGGAAGAAAGAATTGTTAGTATAGATAAAGAGGAGTGAGAACTTAAAAAAAAAATCATCACAAGACAGAGAGGGTACAGCCAACTTAGTACTGGAAATAGAAAAGCATGAAAACACAATCCAGAGTACTAAGACAGAAATGGCAAAGTGTCCAACACGCTAATGGGACAAAAGAGAAATGAAGAGATGAAAGAGAGAGTCAGTAAGCCGGAAGACAAGAGCCTCACTGGAAACATACTAGGAAAAAAATCAGAGACGAGACACAAAGAAAATAAAGAAAACATTAGAATCATGTGGATGAAATCAAAAGGAACAACACACGTATGACTGGAATTCCAGAACATAGGAGTGACAGGGAAGTCACTGAGAAAATTGTGGAAGAAGTACTAGAAGAAAACTTCCCTGGTATATTGAAGAACAGGGAAATCCACATTCAAGAAGCACAGCGAATACCAAATAGACTAGACCCAAAAATAAAAACTTTAAGACATATTATAGTCAAATTCTGCAGATTGAAAGATAAGGATCGAATAGAGAGTTACCTACAAAGTGGAAACAATTAGTTTTAGTTCTTATTCCTCATGGAAACTATGAGAGCTAGAAGGCAATGGGACGGAATATACAGAAAGTTGAAAGAAATCAACTGCCACCCAAGGATCCTATGCAAGCAAAGCTCTTCATCAAATATAAAGGAGAAATTAGATCCTTTTCAGAAAAGAAGGAACTTGAGGAATTTGTGAAAACAAGAGCAAAACTACAAGAAATTTTAAGTGAAGTCCTTTACACGGAGACACGAAAGGAAAGAGGATGGACCACAGTAACCAGACATAACCAGGAAAAGAACCAGAAATAACCAAAAGTAACCAGAAAAAGAAACACAGAAAAATGGCAATAGTAAAAACTGGCCTGATAATAATCACACTTAATGTGAATGGACTAAATTAAGGGGGAAAGAGTAATAGAATGGATTTAAAGAACAAGCACCATCAATACGTTGCCTTCAAGAAACACATCGTAAAAATCGAGAAAAAGACAGACTCAAAATTAAAGGTTGGAAAAAATATACCAAGCAAATGGCAACCTTAAAAAAGGAGTAGCATTACTAATATCTTTTTTTAAAAAAATAATAATTTTAATGAGCATTTACAGAGATTTTGGATTTCCATTCATTCATTGCTGCACTGCATTACTAATCTCTTATAAAATATATTTCAAAATAAAAAAAGCATAAAAGTTAAGGAAGGACATTACATACTGATTAAAGGCACAATAGTGTAAGAAGGCATAACTGTGGCCAATATTTATGCACAAATTATAGACCTGCAAAATACATATAACAACAGTTAAGAGAACTGAAGAAAGAAATAGACAGTACCACAATAGTGGTAGGAGATTTCAGCACACCACTGTCACCAAAGGTTGTTGTTGTGTTGTTGTTTAATGTTGTCGAGTCATAGACGACTCATAGCGACCCTATTAACGAACAGCCTGAGCACTGTTCGTACATAGAGTTTCCAGAGGCAAGCCATTTTGGAAGTGGATGCTGCTCCTGCTTCCAGGCTTGATTTAGTCGGGGAGCTCCAGAGGTTAGGTCAACCCAAAAGAAACTCAACAACGATGCAGAAAATCTAAACTATACAATCACTCAATCAACTCGACCTTGTGGGTGTATACAGGGTATTGTACCTAAATAAAATGCAACTCAGTTTCTTCTCAAGTACACATGGTACATTCTCCGGAATCAATCACATATTAAGATACAAAGCAAGCCTCAACAAATTAAAAAATATTGAAATAATACAAAACATCTTCACAGACCATAATGTTATAAAACTTGAAATTAACCACAAAAGGGTAAAGCTTACAAATTATCCATGTGTAAAGTAATTCTCTGCTAGGACACGATTAGGTTATAAAAGAAATAATGACATTTTTTAAAGTCCCTTAAAAGAAATGAAAATTTAATTACAACATACCGAAACCTCTGAGATACAGGTAAGGCAGTCCATAGCAATAGGCACACCCGTGAAAAAGGAAGAAAAATCAATTCTCTAACTCAACACCTTCATCATATAGAAAAAGAACAACCATCTAACCCTATAGGCTCTAGAAGCAAGAAAATTATAAGGACAAGAGCTAAAATCAATGAGATATAAAAGATAAAAACAATAAAACCAACAATGAGACCAGGAGCTGGTTTTTCGAAAGGATCGATAAAATTGACAAACCACTGGCAAACTTAACAAAAGTGAGGGGAAAAAGAGAGAGAAGACTCCGATAACTTGATTAAGAAATGACAGATGTGACATCATAACAGAACCAGATGAAATTAAATGGATAATATCAGAATACTATGACAAGTTATATTCTGATAAATTTTAAAACCTAGAGGAAATGGACAAATTCCATGGAACTCATGCCCTACCCAGATTAGCACAAAGAGGTGTTTATCTTGAACACATAATAGACCCATCACAAACGAAGAAACTAAACAGGTCATAAAAAGACTTCCCTATAAGAAAAGACCTGGACCAGATGCTTCACAGCTGAATTCTATCAAACACTCAGAGAAGATTATCAATTCTACTTAAAGTATTTTAAAAATATAATATGAAGACTCATTCCCAGAGTCATTCTATTAAGCAAGCATAACCCTAATGCCAAAATCAGGCAAAGATATTACCAAGACAGAAAACTACAGACCAATACTCTCATGAGTACAGACGCAAAAATCCTTAATAACATTCTAGCCGATAGAATCTAAAAGCACTTAAAAAAAATTCATCAAGACCAAGTGAGATTCATAAGAGTTATACAAGGATGCTTCAACATAAGAAAAACAATCAATGTAATTCACCATATTAACACGCAAATAACAAGAAACGTGATCTTAGCAATTTATGCAGAAAAGGCATTTGACAAAATCCAACACCCCTTCCTGATAAAGATACCCATTAAAGCTGTATTAGAAAATAATTTCCTCAACATATGGAAAAGTAATATGCAAGAAAGAGTCAATATCATTCTCAATGGAGAAAGATTGCTGCTGCTGCTGTTGTTGTTGTTATGTGCTGTTGAGTCACTTGCAACTCATAGCGACCCTATGTACAACAACCCTGAAATCTGCTCTATCCTGTGCCAACTTTACTGTCTCTGACACACCTACCCTCATTACCCCAGTTACTGGTATCAATTCATCTCATTGGTAGTCTCCCTCTTTTTTTCCCTTCCTTCTACCCTTCAAAGCATGTTGTACCTCTCCAAGGACCTCCTTATACCCAAAGTATGTCAGACAAAGCCTCGGAATTCTTGCCTCCAAGGAGCAGGCTGGCTTCACCCTCTCTAGGAAGAATCTATTTGTTCATGGTATATTCAAAACTCTTCTCCAGCACCACAGCCCAAAGGCAATTCTCTATCATTCCTACTCATTGTCCAGCTCTCTGACACATAGCAAGCAAGTGCAAAAACTGGATCAGGCACAGATCGATACTGTTGCTCTTCAGTATTCTGCAGAGGTCCCTGAAAGCTGACTTTCCCAATGCAATTCATCTCTTGATTTCCTGGCATCTGATACCAAGAGTGTTGATTATAGAGCCAAGCAAACTAAAGCTGTTAACAATCTCAAACTCTTCACTATACATTACTATGCTGCCAATTGGCCAAGTGGTGAGAATCTTTGTTTTCTTGATGTTGAGCTTCAATCCATATTTAAGGCTGCAGTCCTTGATCTTCTTGCAGCAAGTGCTTCAGGTCCTCTTCAGTTTTAGCAGACAAGGTTGTGTCATCTCCATAATGGAAGTTGTTGATAAATCTTCCTCCAATTCTGATACCACATTCCTCTTCATTCCTCCCAGATGATCTATTCTGCATACAGATTGAAAAGGTATGGAGACAAGATTATATCCTTGGTGGACACCCTTCCTGATTTGTGAATAAGTATTAGACAAAGATGCCCACTGTCATCAATTCTATTCAATATTGTATTGGAAGTACTTGCTAGGTCTATAGGACAGGATAATTAAATCAAAGGCATCCAGATTGGAAAAGAGATGGTGAAATTATTCCTATCTATATATTATATGATAGTGTACAACAGAAAACCTCAAGGACTCAATAAAAAAAACTGAACTGTTAGAATTAGTAGACCAATTTAGTAGAATCGCAGGATACAAAATCAATATCAAAAAATTGGTGGGATTCCTCTACAGTAACAAAGAGAACTCAGAGATGGAAACAATAAAGCAATACCATTTACAATAGCCAACCACAAACTGAGATACTTGAGAGTGAACTTAACTAGAGACACAAAAGACCTATACAAAGAAAACAACAGAACATTTCTGCAAGACACAATAAAAGACCTAATGAAATGGATTGTTGTTGTTCTGTGCCATCAAGTTGTTTGCAACTCATAGTGACCCTATGTACAAGAGCCCTAAACGCCGTTCTATCCTGTGCCAACCTCACCATCTCAAACACACTCATTTCCACCACTCCACTCACAGAATCAATCCATCTCATCCAGGGTCTTCCTCTCCTGAACCACCCCTCCACTATGTCAAACATGATGTCCCTCTCCAAGGACCATTCTCTCCTTGCAACATGCCCAAAGTATGTCAGACAAAGCTTCAGAATCCTTGACTCCAAGGAGCATTCTGGCTTCACCTTCTCCAGGACAAACTTGTTTGTTCTCCTAGAAATCCATGGTATATTCAACACTCTTGGATAGGAATATATAATATTGTGAAAATGATAATCCTACCAAAAACAACCTACATGTTTCATGAAATCCCAGGACAGATACCAAATTCATTTTACAAGAAGATCAAAAGGGAAATTGTCAAGTTTATTTGGAAAGGAAAGAGAGCACCAATAAGCAAAGCACTTCTGAGCAACAAAAATGAAGTGGGAGACATAGCACTCCCTGATCTCAAAACCTACTACACAGCAGTAGTAACTAAAACCACATGGTACTGGTACAATGACAGGCACATAAACTGATGGAACAGAACTGAGAACCCAGAAATAGACCCAGATATCTATCATCAACTGATATTCAACAAGGATTCAACAAGGAAATAAATAGGGAAATAACAACCTCTTCTACAAATGGGGCTGGCAAAACTGGACTGCTACCTGCAGAAAGCTGAAACAGGATCTACATCCCACACCATATACAAAAATCAACAAGGTGGATCAGAAACCTAGCAGTAAAGCCCAAAGACATAAAGTTAATAAAAGACAAACTGGGATCAAACTTAGATAGCCTAGTCTATAGTATAAAGTTTTTACTGTTGTTGTTTTGTGTCATCAAGTCAAGTATGACTCATAGAAACCTTATAAACAAAAGATCTGAACCCTGTTCTATCCTGCACCATACTCACACTTTCTAACACACCTGAGACCTTTACAGCAGTTACCATGTCAATCCACCTGATTGAAGGACTTCCTCTCCTTCGCTGACCTTCCACCCTTCCTAGTACCATGTCCTTCTCCAAGGAATAGCACCTTCTGGCAACATGCCCTAAGTATATGAAGCAAAGCTTCGTCATTCTTGCTCCAAAAAGTACTATGGGTGCACTCTCTCAAAGACAAAGCTGTTTGTTCTCTTGGCCATCCAGGGGATGTTCAGTGCTCTTCTCCAACACCACATATCAAAGATGTTAATTCTTTTCTTGTCATCCTTATTCACTGTCCAGCTCTCAGATGCATAGTAAGTAATGAGAAAGACTATGGCCTGAATCACACACACCTTGGACCACAAAGTGCTATCACTACTCCACAATAATTTGGAGAGGTCCCTATGGTTTAAAAAGACTACCAAATATAGTCAGAAATGCACAATCTAGAGAGGATAAAATTGGTGAATGGGACCTTTTAAAGATTAAATCTCTGTGCACATCAAAACCTTTATAATAGAGTAAAAAGAAAACCTACTAACTAGGAGAAAAACATTTGGCAATACCATTTCAGACAAGGATCTCATATAAAAAAATTTACAGAATCCTACAGAGCCTGCACAAGAAAAAGACAAATAACACAACTAAAAAATATGCAAAAGGCATGGAAAGACTTTTCACAGAGGAAGATATTTGGATGGCCACCAAACACATGAAGAAATGTTCAAAATCATTGGCAATGAGAGAGATGCAGATCAAAACCACAATGAGATACCATCTCACTCCAGTAGCAGTGGCAAAGTTTAACAGGACAGCAGGTAATAAACACTGGAGAGGATATGTCAAGATAGAAACTCTTATACATTGGTGGTGGGATTATAAAATGGTACAACCACTCTGGAAGGCAGTTTGGCAATTCCTCAAAAAAGCTGAACATAGAAATTCCATATGACCTATCGATTCCACCACATGGAATATACCCCCCCCAAAAAAAATGAGAACTGAAGCACAAATGGAGATTTGCACATCAATGTTCATAGCTGAGTTATTTTCCATAGGAAGAACATAGGAATAGCCCAAATGCCCAAATGCAATCAAATGGATTGAGAAATTATGGTACTTTCACATGATATAGTACTACACAGCATGCAGGAAATTATTTTGAAAATAACTACCTAACTTGGGAGGGACTGGAGAGCATTATATGAGAGCATTAAGTGAACTAAATCAGCCCCATAAGAACAAGTACTGCATAAAGCCATTATTGTAAAAAATAAAAAGATAACTAGTAAAACGTGTATGAGGATTCAAGGGGAGAAGGAAGAGTAGAAGGGTGGGGAGAGGGGGTATAAATCATAGGGTGGAACAATTTGATGGGCAAAGGGATGGGTGGATAAAGGAAGTGGGAAAGATCTAGTGTGAAAAACAATGTATACAAACTTCGTTAAGAAAACCAGAAAAAAATAAAAAATTTTATTTTAAAATATATTCAACCATGTTGCATTGAACAGAGCTGCTATGAAGGATAGTGCTAAAGAGCAAGAATGTCAGTTTAAAGACTAAGATATATCTGAACAAAGCCAGGGTATTTTTAATTGCTTCCTCTACATCTGAAAGTTAGATAATGAATAGGGGAAGATTGAAGAAGAATCAATGCTTTTGAATTGTGGTGTTGACAAAGAGTAGTGACAGTTCTGTGCACTGTCAAAAGAACAAACAAACTTGTCTTGGAGAAAGTGCCACCAGGGTGCTCCTTGTAGGCAAGGATGGCATAACTTTGTCTCTCATACTTTGGGAATGTTGTCAGAAGGTGCTGGACTTTGGAAAAGACATCATGCTGGGGAAAGAGAGGGTCAGCAAAAGAGAGTAAGCTGCTCAAGGAGATGAACAAGAATTGGCTTGAGCACAGCAGAGATCATAAGAATGGTATTGGGCAGAGCAAGGTTCAGATCTATTGTTCAAAGGGTCACTATTAGTTGTCAAAGATTTGAACACAACAGGGACTATATTAAGGGGTTTGCAAAACCTATTTCAGTAAATCAGCTTTCAACAAGCCTGTAAGGCTGACTGTGTTGAGAGAGGAATGGAGAAAGTATGATGAGGAAAATGAAAAGAGAACTTAGAGAGAATGGGTAATTTGCCAGAGGTCAAAAACTACTGAGTGGTGGCGGCTGAATCTGAACCTGGTCTGTCTGAATCTAAAAAGCACCTTCTTTAACAGCTTATGTAAGAGTTCCACTACTCATATGCTATGAATACTATGAAAGAGAATGTCAAAACAGAACAAGACCAATAAACTCTTGTGTTTAGGATAAACTATTTTCTAGGTGACTGTCACCGTCATCTGTTGTCCCCAAATGGCCCCTTAACGCTATCCAAAACCAGCATTTTCACTAAATGTGTTTTCGTTTTCATTTGGTAACCAAATGAAAAACTATTTCTAAGACTACTAGTTCAATCAAATGGAACTCATTATTTCTTTATCCAGACCTTTATAGATACTCCCAAAAGGTCTACTAGTTACATAGTCCACAATTCTCATCATTAATCAATGTTCTTTGAGTGGCTAGGATGATATTCAAAGTCACTGGGCAAATTGCTCACACTGCAAATGAAACAGGAGATTTCATAGTTTCATAACAAATTCTTTGAGTTAAATCAATATATCTCTAACAAGATCATTACCCATCCCCCAGCAGAAGTAATACTTTTTTAAGCCAGGAGATGCCTTAGACAGATCTCTTCAATTAAGACTACCTTAAAAAAATAAATAAATAACCCCTCTTTGTTATTAAGAAGGTGACAACAAAAGAGGAAACTTGACCTTGTTTATCTAGTGACTGAGCAAATAGGAACAGGACTTCCTTCTATCTATTCAGGTATATTTCACATTGCCTGAGTTTTTAAACCAGAAAGTTGGCAAACAACTGCTCTAAATGCCATCAGTGAAAAAGAAGCCTGGCAATTCTTGGAAAAGCATGTGGGTAGACATGCGTGTACATGAGCTCATGTCTGGGTCAACTCTCCAAGCATCAAATCTAAGTACAGGAAGTACCTAAATACTCCCTACCAAAAGCAAAGTCAACATACAGACCTAGATGAAACCCCTCAATTTGTGCTTAATTTTCAGTTGGAGATTTTTCTATCCATGTAGAAAAATCAAAGGAGCCCTGCTGGTCAGTGACTAAGAGCTCATCTGCCAATCAGAAAGTCGGCAGTTTGAAACTCGTCAGGATTCTCTGGCGAGAAGACCTAGTGGTTGGATCTGCTGCTGTAAAGATTGCTCTTGTTGCCATTGTTTTGCAACACTGAGTTGAAAATGACTCATAGCTGACACTCTAGTGGATTTTCAGAGACAGTCAACCACAAGGGAAGAAAATGCCCACGTTTCTCCCACAGAGCAGCTGGTGGATTTGAACCACATTCCTTTCAGTTGGCAGCCCAATCCTTACCGCTAAGCTGTCAGAGCTCCCACTCATAAAGATTACAGCCTAGGAATCCCTAGTGGGAAATTCTACTCTGTCGTAGGTCACTATGAGTTATAATCAACTCAACAGCACATAAGAGCAAAGGAAAAGAGCCATCTGCACCTTAAATATATTCTTTTGTAATTGGAGTATAGGTATAATACATGTTTAAAGCAAAAGTAAATTAAAACTGCACATAAAGAAAACAGATTTCTAATTCCACCTCTGAAAATATTGTGTTCCCTAGCATCCTCTGACTTTTTTTTAATTGTGTATTTATAAAGCACCTTGTGGCATAGTGTGTAAAGTACAAGGCTGCTACACTAAAGGTTAGTAGTTCAAATCCACCAACCTCTCTATATGAGATGGATGAGCAATCCCCTTCTGGAGAGATTTTTCAACCTTGGAAACTCAATAAAGGTTGATATAAGTGGGAATCAACTAATTAACAGTGAGGGCAGCGGTTTGTTTTGTTTTAATTTTTTATAATATGTGTATATAAACTTTGTGTTTTTCAAATAAAGGGTTATGCCACCATTATTTTTTAAAATCTGCTTTTTCTTTTTCCATCTAGTAGTAAATCAAGAACATTCAAAATAAATATGGCTCCACATCTTGAATTCTGCCATAACTGGTTTAACCAATCATTTACTGAAGGGCAGGTAAGTTGCTTATAACTTCTGCTTCTATAAACATTACTGACATGAACATCCTTGTTCATACAAGTACTTGCAGAAATAGTCCTTTCAGATAATTCCTAGAAAGGGAAACAACTGTAAAAGGATGTGCCTTTTTGATATATGTTGCCAAACTGCCTTCCAGAAAAATCATGCCAATTGACACACCATCAAACTGTAGTCTTCCCTATACCTAGACCTTTCCTGGCTATTAGTATTCTTTTCAAGTTGTTGCCAACCTGATATAGGGGGAAATGGTAGCTTGTGTTTGCTTTCATTTGCATTTTCTTTGCATCAGTGCACTGATAAAGGGAAGAGGTAAGCCAGTATCCACTTGAAGAGTCACAATTTTGTAAAATGACAATCCTAGGTTGTAGTGTGGAACTCTTAGTCTAGTCCAGTGCCCGGCACATAGTAAATATTCAGCAAATGGTAGCTGCCACTACCAGTGGTAATGGCAACAGTAGCAGAGGCAGTAGCAATCATAAAATACAGGCAGCCTTTTGTATTTCTTCTCTTATAGATGCCTCTTGGTATCCTAAGAAGCCCTGGGAGTACAATGGTTAAAGTTCTTGATTACTAACCAAATCTTGGCAGTCCAAATTCATACCTAGTTATATAGCCTTATAAACCGTATGACCTAGTTCTACCCTGTCCTAGAGGGTCACTGCGAGTAGAGTAGACGTGACTGCCAATGGGTTTATATTGACATCTTGGGTCTATCTTTGTTCTGGATAATTCATCCGCTGTTTATTAATTCCCAAGAGATTCCTTATAAATTACAGAAAATGGCCTCTGGCAGCCACATATTTTGCCAACATTTTTTCACAAATTAATGTTATTGTTGTTGTTAGGTTTCATCAAGGCAACAACAATTCCTAACAAACTATAGTTTCTCTTTTCATTTATGACATTCGTTACTATGCAGAAGTTTGTTTTCATGCAGTCAAAATGAGTCTTTTTTAAAATTTAGTTTCTACTACCGGTGTTAAACTTACAAAAATCATCACTACCACAAAAGCATAGCTAAAGTTCATATTATATCTTATTCTACTTTAATAAGTTCTTTCATTTTTCACATAAAGATCTTTAATCATGAAGAATTGTTTGGCTATAAGGTTAGTATTTAAGTTTATCCCTTTCCCCCGCTAATGGCTGATCTCAGTCAGTGCTTTGAAATAATCCAAAACAGTGCAATCATAGCCAGTCAGGTGAAATCAGGACAGACCAAAATGTTTTAAACTTAGATGATCAGAATGATACTGGAATGGGGAAAGTTGAGGGTCAAACTCCGGAATGGGAGACTGAGAAGAGCACAGTGAGCTCTTCCAAGAATCTGATGTGTGAGATTAGATTACCAGGCTGGCAGGACTGTGCACAGCAATCCATACTCAGAGCAAAGCAGCTGGCATCCATCCTCGAAGGGTGTGCTGCTATTTCCCGCTCTGTACAAAATCGATCGGGTAAGAGATGTGGTTGCCATGCAACTGGTACACCACCTTTATTTTTTTCTAAAAGGGAGATTATTAAATTCATATAAACATAATTATTCCCCATTCTATTTAGCATTCCAGCTCACATACGTTTTTTAAAATTCAAACATATTCCAATATTGCTTCCTTGGCCATAAATGAATTAAAAAAATCTAGTGGAAATCCTTATATCAGCACCTTTTTACAAATCCTTTCATCATGTGGATTTGTGGTAAGGAGTTGTGCTGCCAACCCAAGAGCTCTCGGTTCAAATCCCTATCTGCTCCCAGGGTGACTAACGGGCAATCTTCCGTACAATTTATTATTTCTAAGAACCAACTGGAGAGTCAGCTACGAACCAGTTCTTACTCAAAGGTACATAATAAGAAGAACAACATTTAAGTATATAAATTTTCTAATTCCTTACCTAAAATTCAGGTATCATAGGGTTCTAAAACTAACAAGATTTGCTCATCTTGTTTTAAAATTTGTGTGATTTCTCTTAATGGTAAAGTGTCCTGAGTATTTCTGGGCTTTATTTATCCCATTTGAGTTTCACTATTCATGTTTTGCTGTGGAAGCAAATATGAGTTTGGTTGACAGAGTGCTAAAAACTGAGTTCTTAAAGATCTCTGGGCCCGAAGGTTTCAAATAAAGAATTGTGGAATTGTATTAGCTCAGTGTCATCTAGTCAATTCTGACTCTCAGTGATCCTCTAGGCTGTAATCTTTTCAGAATCAGGCTACCACATCTTTCTCCTGCGGAGCAGCTGGTAGGTTTGAATGTTGACTTTTTAGTTAGCAGCCAACTGTTTCTTCATAGGGCCAGCAGAGTTCCTGAACATGTATTAGGTTTCTAGATATATACATGTACTCAGTTTCTAGACATACTTACCCTGTTTTTAGACGCCCTCGTCAATTGGTCTGTAGGTCTAATCTTGTAGCTCTGATATTCCATTTTCCATTTTATAAAAACTATGTAAAGACACTGACTTTTGAATGCCAAATTAATCTTGAATTTCTGAGAGAAATCTCATTTAATCATGAGGTATTATCCTTTTTCTATTTTGTTAGATTCAGCCTTTTAATATTTATTAAGGATTTCTGCATCTACATTCATGACATCAATATTTTCCTCATAATGTCTTTGTCAGGTTTTATATCCAAGTTATACTGATCTCCCATTTCTGAGTCTGTATATTCTTTTATTTCTTTTTATAATTTTGTTTTTAAGGACTATATTTTCATATTTGATGGGTTAAAATTTCCTATTTTTCATTATTTATTGTTGTTGATTGTCTTAGAGTCAATCACGAATCATAGCAACCCTATGAACAAAAGGCCTGAAGCCCCTCTACAACTATCGACATTTATCAAAGTTCATAGCATTTCAGAGGCATGTTATTTAGGAAGTGAATGCCACTCCTGCTTCCAAACCTGTCATAGTATGTTATTGTTGTTATGTGCCAGTGAGTTGCCTGCAATGTATAGCGACCCTATGTCCAATAGCTCCGAACTCTTTTCTGTCCTGAGCCAGTCTCACTAATTCTGACACACCAACCCCCATCACCCCAGTTATTATATCAATTCATCTCATTTGGGGTCTTCCTCTCCTGCACTGTCCTTCCACCCTTTTGAGCATGATGTCCTTCTGCAAGGACTGATCTCTCCTGGCCACGTACCCAAAGTAAGTGAAGCGGAGCTTCAAAATCCGAGTCTCCAAGGAGAGACTTTGTTTACCCCTCTCCAAGACAGACCTACTTGTTTCCTTGGCAGTCCATGGTATGTTCAAGACTCTTCTCCAGCACCCAATATTTGAAGGTATCTATTCTTCTTCTGTCAGCCTTAGTTATTGTCCAACTCTCAGAAACACAAGAAGCAACTGAGAAGACCATGGCCTGGATTAGGTGCACCTTTGTATCTAGACTGACATCGTTGCTAGTGCGAAGTAATATTTTTTTTTTTATTTTAGAATCATTCCATGAAGTAAGAATCCTATTACAATTTTTAATTTAATTGCATTAAATATCAGGCAAATGTGGACAAAAGTGACACTTTTACTAAGTTGTCAATATATTAGTAAAACATTTTTTCCTTATCCCCAAAAGATTCACAAGTTACCAATTAAAAAATCAAATTCAAATTCACTTGACTCTTACTTTGGCCAGAAGTGGCCAATAGGGTTTCTAAGGCTATAAATCTTTACGAAAGCGTCCTCCTTTGTTTCCAGCTGGGAGCTGGGGCCTGTCAGTCCTGTCAGCCACGAGGACCTGATGTGGGCCACCCTTGGCTATGTGTCCGTCAAATCCACACTTAAAGCAAGTGAGTGGGAGCTTCCTCCCTACTCCCTTGCCTATCTGTGGCTCTTGTCTGTGACACTGTCTACTGAAGCGGCCTGGCTTTCCACAGTGGAAGCAATTCTGACCTCCTTCATTACCTTTGGGTGGCACTGTTTATGAGTAAGACTTCGTTTTCCTGACACAGGCCCTAAACTGGCAGCAATAGCTGCCCCAATAATTTTGGCCATTCTCTGGTCTTTTCTCTCCCTGCTAGATCCCAGTTGTT
>NW_006399981.1:1332312-1347636 GCF_000299155.1 Elephantulus edwardii
TTTGGAGAGGTCCCTAACAGCAGACTTTCCCATGGCAATGTGCCTTTTAATTTCCTGGCTACTGGTGCCAAGAGTGTTGACTGTGGAGCCAAGCATGAGGACACAGACCCTCTTAACATAATGTAAATGTTGCTAGTTGTTGTTGAATGCCGTCAACTTGCCCATGACCCACAGTGACCCTATGAGCCACAGATCTGAAGCCTGCTTTATCCTGAGCCATCCTCACCACCCCTGATATGTTCTAACCCACTGTTACAGTTGCTGTGTCAACTGACCTTCTTGAGGGTCGTTCTCATTTTTTACTGACCCTTCACTCTTCCCAGCAGAATGTCTTTTTCCAAGACTGGTGGGTAACATAAAGCCATAGAAGAAAGAGTATTTTCAGGAATAACTTCCTACAGAGTTGATCCCTGGTGTAGCTCCCGGTTTCTCCCATGAACAAGCCTAGTGATGAACAGGCATTTCTAGAAGATTCATCATTGTTGTTGCTGTGTGCCGTCAAGTTGGAATCAACCCACAGCTGACCACCCAGGGGGTTTGCAGAGGCAGTTAATAGATGGAAAGAGACTGCTCCTCTTTTTCCCATGGAGCAACTGGTGGATTCAACCACATGCCTTTGGGATTGCAGTGCAGCTTCTTACCACGATGCCACCAGAGCTCCCTAGAAGGTGTACTGTTGTTGTTGTTGTTGTTGTTGTTGTTGACTGTCATTGAGTCGAGGTCAACTCATAGTGACTCTATGAACAAAAGACCAAATACCTTTCCATGGCTATCGTTGTTGCTCCAAGTTCATATAGTTTCCAGAGGCATGTGGTTTAGGAAGTGGATGTCACTCCTGCTTCCCAACCTGTTTTACAACTGGTTTTACAACTGGGAGCTCCACCAAACACTGTCCACAATGGGAAACCATCATGGTATTTGATATCCCCATGGCACAAGTTTCAGCATCATAGCAAACCCAGGTTGCCTCAGACAGCACATTGATGAAGAGTGACGTGCAAAGTGGAAGAATATTCCTCCAAATATAAGAGCACTAGTCTTATTTAGCAGTGTTTAAGTGTTGTCGAGTCGAATATGACTCAGAGTAAGCTTTGCACAAAAGGCCTGAACTTTGTTCTATAACTAACATCATTTCTGTCCGTTTATAAGAGTTTCCAGAGGCCTCTAGTTTAGGAAGTGGATACCACTCCTGCTCCCCAATATGGATCAGTCTGGAAGCTCATCCAACCATTGTACATAATACCTTCAAATCCGAGGAATATAATTAATACAAAACTGAGCACGAAAGAATATGACAGCTAGTTCCTTGAGCCGACTAGCCTCTCCTCCTGCCTCAGCCAGTCCTGGTTTCCTGTTGCTGAGTCGAGTGCCAGGCACAGGGATCACTGGAACCATCGCTGCCTCTAACAGCAGCACACATATACTACCCATAACTCTCTCTCCTCACATAACCTTGGCAAAAGGCAGCCAATGCCAAGTTAACCCGTCTGGCTCTATATTCTGAAAGCCAACAAAGTGCTATCACTTAGTTCCACACAGGAACATTGCGTTCCAGGAGAAAATGGTTCCATTTCAAGCCTAAAATGGTCACAAAGAAAACGAAAGCAGAGCTCCAGGCCAGTAAAAAGTTCTGGTACCCAAATAAGCAGACATAGCGAAGCTTAAAGATCTGCTGCTGAGATGAACGCTTAGCTGAGCTATGGCATCATCCTGCATAGAGAGAGCCTCTGCAGAGCAGCCATCGCCATGCATGGAGGAAGGAGGCAAGAATACAGTCACAACGTTACTTCTAAAGCAATTCTAAGGCATGACCGAGTTATTCCAAAATACATCCAGGAAAAATTCATCCTGCTCAACAGCAAAACAAGAGCAAGCGTCACAAAATGCTCACAGTGATCCTTCCAGCTGCTGAAGCTGAATGTTTCCCCACCTGAGCATCAAAAACAAGACAAATTACCCTAAAGGACAGTAAGAGTTGTTGCTAAAAGATAAAATTACAATATAAAAGGACTTTTAAATATCTGAGTGCACTGAGTAATCATCCAAGAATGGAATATAGAGAAGAGCAATTCCAAGGCTCCTGCTTTTTTCATGTTACCACGTTATCATGAAACTAAGATGAGCAAATGTCAAAATTCGCTCCTTTGGTTACAACAGGCATTCCTCTACACGCCCCACGTCTTCAGCAACAGCTCCATTCCTTTCTAGACCTCGTATGCTAAAGACCCTGGCTTGCTTATCAGTATAACCTCAACTGCAAAGCACTTACTACTTCTTTCCTGCTACAATAACCAGAGTGGTACCCGGTAAGATTTACAGCAGAAAAGAATAAGGAAAAAAACATTACACTGTGATTCTTTATCCTTCAATTGTAATGGTAAGTATTTATTTAATTTGAATAAGGGATTTTTCTAATGAGAGATGCATCTTACCCCCCCCAAAAAAAATACTAGTAAAACTTAATTCTCTAGCAGAAAAAGCAAAACCTAAGGAAAATTAAATAGTTAAATAAAAGAAATGCATTTATAGTACCAAATAATGGTCTTGAGTAAGTAGGCCTACCACTGTTGACAAAATCACTAAATACCTAAACTCTGTCAGTTCAAGAACATTAACCACAAAAACAATCATTCTGCAGACTTCCAAATATTCAGGTTAACTCAGCAGGAGAATCAGCCATAGGTTTGAGTAACAGCCCCCTGACATACCGAGACCTTGAGAAAGTTTCATCTCTTGAAGCTTCACTTCTTGAAGCAAAATAAGGAAAATGCAAACCTCAGAGGAAAAGGGGTGTGTGGAGGTGTGGGGGTGAATTCAGAGAGATAAATTAATGTATAAAGCCTAACTGGATAGGCAAGGAAAACATCCTACACTTGGGGTAGTTTCCAATTCCCATCCTCTGAACACTTAAAAGTCAAAATTTTTGCTGTTGTTCTGTGCTTCAAGTTGGAACCAACTCACAGCTGACTCCCCAACAGGTCTTTTTAGAGGCTATAAAATGCACAGAAGGAAACTGCCCATCTTTCTCCCACAGAACAAATGGCCAATTCGAACAAGGTGCCTTTGGGTTGGCAGTGTTTACCCTCTAGACCACCAGAGCTCCCTAAATAATCAAAATAAGTAACCTTAAGTATCACTACCCAACTTCCCAATACACAATGAACCCTTCTTGTGTAATAGATGAAATTCTTTTCATATTCAATCATATTGCATTATATTACAATGTATTGCAATTCTCTACAAGTTAAATTCTCCTGTTCCCATTTCTATTTTCAACTTATTATTTTCATGCATTTACCAATTTTAGCACTCTTTCCCCATGCATTTCCCATTTCCCTCACCCTTACTATCAAGATTCCCCCAAATACTGCACAAGGGATTTAAATGGAAAAATCAGAACTAATGGGGTAGAGAGGAAGGGTGGTGGTTGTGTCTATAAAAACAGTGATGACATCTAGTCAAATTTCTAGTTTTTAACCACCATTTTTTTTTACTTTAAAATAGAATCGTTTGACAGCTAACACGTATCTAAGAAGTATGCAGAGACGTTGGTGACAATGAAGAATGTCTGTTCGTTTCCAGATAAGGTTCCTGAGTGGCACAACATTTGTTCTCAACTACTAATCAAGAGGTTGGTGGTTCAAATTCATTCAGTGGCATTATGGAAGAAAGGCCTGGTGACCTGGGTCTGTAAAGATTACAAAGAAAACCCTATGAAGCAGCTCTCCTGTGTAACACACAGGGTCCATGAATAAGGATCAACACAGTGATAGGGAGGGCTTGGTTTTATTAATTTTACATTATTTATTGTTTTGTTTTACTATTGCTGATGTGGTTCCTTATTAGATACATGTTACTTTCACCTCATCAACTTCTTATTTAGCAAATAAAAATGTACAAATCAATATCAAAAAGAAGGAAGACAGTAACAATCATATGCAATTTTCTTAATCATTTATTAGGAAAAAAGATGCCTTATACTGAATAACTTACATAACAGTATTTTAAAATAGCATTCTTAAAAAGAAACCAGTTAATTTTTTAGGCACAAAACATAAGGTCATTTTAGGTCATGAGAGAAGTTGGGAATTTTTTTTCCATCTGTTTTTATCCATTTTAACTATTTCAACGTGCACTCAATCCTACAATCAATGCTAAAGGCAATTTAAAAATTATTTGGGAATAAGTGAAGCTTTTTCTTTTTAAAAACTGTAAAGCAAATTTAATAGTATGTGCTGAGTATAGGAAAAGTCAGATTATCTTTATGAGGCATGGATGTACTTAGGTGTTTACAAACAAACTTTCTAATATCTTAAGTCTAAGCCTTATTAGATTATCTAGCTAATATTTTTCAACTTAAAATTATTTCTTTATCACAGACCAAATACAATGCAAAGAATTACTTAAGAAATCCCCAGGGAGAGTGTTTTTGGCAGAGGGATTACAGGTTCCAAAAAATTTGGGGGGAAAATCTATATATAGCATCAATTCTTATATATTCCCATTAAACGTAGCTTAAAACATTTTATTTGCCCTTATTGTTAATAATTTAAAAATTGTTTGGTTTGGGGTTTGTTTGGTTTTTTTCTTTTAAGACTTACTCACTCAAAGCTCATTGTTATCAAGTGGGAACGGACTCCTAGTTGACTCTCCTGTGGATTTCCAGTGCTGTAAATCGCATGGGAGGAAGGTGCCCATCTTTCTCTCCTGAGGCAGCTGAGAATTCAAACCGCCTGCCTTGCCTGGGCAGCACAACTCCCTACCACTGAGTCACTGCTGGCTTAGAGGTAAGTGCTCTCTGTTTAGCACCATTGTTATGAAGAGATGACTACTCTTATGTTAATATTAAACTCAAAGAATCAAAAAATAAAAATCAATATTGACTTGTTTTGCCAACAAATTTAGGTAAGTAGAAGGAGGCAAAGCAAGAACTCTTACTCCTACTGAGTCACTTATATAAAAACCAAAACCAAGAATGTCTCTAGTCCGTAGTTTTCTGGTCTACAAGAACAAGGCGTCACCGATAATGTATATAAAGACCAAGTCATTGACTGAACAAAATTCTATCAATCTTCTGCCTCATTTGTTACAGACCCTAGTTGTTTCCAACTTTTGCTTTCCAGTCACCAATTATTAATAATGAATTTTGATTGCATGTCCAAGAAACTTCAGATTGCAAAAGTTGCTAGAAATCCCCAATTTCCTCATCTTTGGCTCTAGTGACTGGCGCATATATTTAAAACATAGTTGTACTGGCGTGTCTTTCTTGTACGCGTATAAATAGTACCCCATCACTCATAGCACTGTGCTTCAGGATACATGGTGAAACGCTCTTTTGGATGATGAATGTGTTAACATTCCTCTTCAATTTGTCATTCCTACATGGAACATTGTGTGATTTAAAATCAGGAAAGGTGTTCATCATCAATGAATTATATCCTCTCTTCATTCCTATTCAATTTGTATTCTCAGTAAATAAATCATTCAAGAAGCTGGACTATATGAAGAAGAACATGGCATCAGAATTGGAGGAGGTCTTATCACCAATCTGCGTTATGCAGATGACATAATCTTGCTTGCAGAAACTGAAGAAGACTTGAAGTACTGACTGCAGAAGATCAATAACTTCCGCGTTCAATATGAATTACATCTCTACCTCAAGAAAACAATAATCCTCTCCAGTGGAAGAAGAGGCAACATCATAACAGAAGGAGAAAAGACTGACATTGTCAATTATTTCCTTTTACTTGAATCCAAAATAGATACCCAAAATAGCCACAGTAAAGTAATCAAAAGGCATTGCATTGGGCATATGTGCTGTCAAGGACCTATTTAAAGTGCTAAAGAGCAAGAATGTCAGTTTAAAGACTAAGGTACAACTGATCCAAGTCATAATATTTTCAATTGCTTCATATGAGTCTGAAAGTTAGACAATGATTAAGGATGACCAAGACAAAACTGATCTCTGAATTGTGGTGTTGGGAAAGAATACTGAATATTTATTCCATGGACTATATAAAAATAAATAAGTCTGTCTTGGAGAAAGTACAATCAGGTTGCTCCCTAGAGGTAAGGAGGCTGAAAGCTCATCTCATATATTTTAGACATGTTATCAGAAGGGGCCAGTCCTTGGAAAAAGACATCATTCTTTAAAAGGCAGAGTATCTTCAAAAGAGAGGAAAACCCTCAACAAGATGGACTGATACGGTGACTACAGCAATGAGTTCAACTACGGTAAAGATTGTGAGGGTCACTAAGAATCTGAGTCAAACTGAGGGCAACTAGCAACAAGATCGGGAGGTTATCTAGTGAGAAACTGGGCTTGGGCAACAATCATCAATGGCAGCTGATGTCACTAGGTGAAAGAATATTAATATAAGAAGCAGAAATTGGACGATATTTGCTCCTAGCTCCACATAGCTCTAAGTAGAGCCCTCAACCAGACCTACCAGTTGCTTTACAAAGACTCAAATCTGTTGTCTTACAAAGGGCAGACTTGGTTATTTTCACTAACACAAATGCTGCCCGCCACCTTCTCCACTTTCATCTCCACTGTAGAAGTTAGAAATGAACATATTCACGTTTGCAGCTTCTGCTGTGGTGAGCAGTGGTCATGTAATACAATATTGACAAATGAGATGAAAACTGAAATCTGCTGAGAACTTCTGGAAGATCACTGTTTTTCCTGATACAGGCATTCCATGCAGCAGAAGCTGCCCCTTGCTCATCTCCTTCTACCTGACGGACGCACTGCCAGCTGAAGCTGCAGCCGACCCAAGGGAAGTGAAAGCCAAGGGAACAGCAGACACTGGCCATGACATCACTGAGTCTGGGAGCCAATGAACCAGCCAGCGGGGCTGACCTCCAGACATCTTGTTAAATGATTAAAATAAAACTCTATTTCTTTTGCCATTATCAAGGTCTTTGTTTTGTTTAGTTTCTTGGATTTAGTATGTTGTTGTTTTATAAAACTTGTTGCCTACACATACTAACACTGACACACTATTCACCAGATTCAATAAATTTTAGAGACCCAAACACCCTTCTGCTACCAAAAATACAAGCATTCTAGATTAAAAAAAAATTTTACAGGAAAATCATATGACATTTCAAGGGGAAAAGACAAAAAGGGTAAGCTTTGGAGTTTTTGCCTAAGAATAGAATAAATTTCTTTCCTAATTTTTTAATATCAGCTCTCTGACATACTTCATCAGCTCCAAGAATCTCAGGATTGCAAAGGGCATTCATTCTAACCACCTGAATGCTCTCTGGGGAAGTGTAGAGGTACTGCTGTGGCAAACTGTGTTGCTCTCAGACACTGACGGAGGGTCGCTCTGAGGTAGAATCAACTCAACAGCAGTGAGTGAACATGTGAATAAAGGAACTCACTCTAAATAATCCCCAAAACAATGGTCTAGCCTCCGCTTGAATTATTTTTATAAACAAGGTCTCTAAAATCCACTTGACAGCAGTGAGGTTTGGTTATTACCTCACTTGACAGGTATTTAAAAAAATGATGAGATATTTTCTATTCCTATTTTTTCTAACAAGTCTCTGAAAACCAGATTGCATTTTATACTTGCTGCATAGGATCAAGGACTGTAGTCAGCAATATGTATCGAAGTTCAACATCAAGAAAACAAAGATTCTCATCACTGGGCCGATGGACAGCATCATGATAAGAGATCGAGGTTGTTCAATTTCAGCTTGTTCAGCTCCACAATCAAAAGATGAATTGCATTAAGAAAACCAGCTCTCAGGGACTCGTCCGAGTGTTGAAGAGCAAGGATGTCAGTCTAGAGACCAAGGTCATGGTCTTCACCATCACTTGCTATGCATCAGAGAGTCGGACTATGACCAAGGATGACAGAAGAGGAACTGACACCTTTAAATTGTGGTGCAGGAGAAGAGTATTGAACATACCAATTGCCAAGACAACTAACAAGTATGTCCTGTAGTGGGTGAAACTAAGCTGTTCCCTGGAGGCAAGGATTTTGAGACTCTGTTTCACATACTTTGGGCATGTAGCCAGAAGGGATCAGTCATTGAAAAAGGATATCATGCTTGGAAGGGTCAAGGAAAAGCGCAGGAGAGGAAGACCCTGGATGAGATTAGCCAGGCGTAATGAAGGTAGGAGTGTCAGAGAGTGAGATTGGCTAAGGGTAGGGCAGGGTTAAGAGTTATTGTGCATAGGGTCATTATGAGTTGCAGTCAACACATAACAACAACAACATATTAATTCCAAGTCTCCACATTTTAAGTGTTCAGCAGCTACATGTGGCTAGAGACTACAATGGTGAATAGTTAATGATTAATGGAAAACTTTTTGCTATTTTATGCAGATAAACAAGAGAACATATGGTTTCATCAAATACATTAGCAAAATACCATAGTGCCAAAGTTCTCAACTAGAGTATTGCAATAATCTCTTTCAGGAGGGGCAAAGTGGCATAAAAATCTCACAGCCACTGAGAATATGTCCTAGAATGACCAATGGTCAAAGTATCCCATATGATAAATTTTATTCAAAAATTTGTTGTTGTTGTTGTTGTTGTTGTTGTTGATTGCCTTCAAGTCAAGCACAACTCATAGTGACCCTATGAAGAAAAGGCCTAAAGCCTTTCTATAACTACCAACATTTGTCAAAGTTCATAGCGTTTCCAGAGGCATGCTGTTTAGTCTTTAAAAAAAAAGTTGATCCTCAAAATCACACCAATGAAAGATTCAATTTTGTATATAATTTGAGTTCTCCAGTTTGAAAAATAATACTGGAAGAAAAAGAATCATGAGATTTCATCTTATTTGGATCCACATCAATATTCTTGGTGCCAGCAATAAGGAAATCATGAGATGTATTGAACTGGAAAAGCCTGTAGTCAGGGACCACTCCAAATTATTGAGGAGCAATGATGTCAATTTGAGGACTAAGGTGTGCCTGACAAAGTAACTTGCTATGATGCTGACAGCTGGACAATGAATAAGGAAGGCAGAAGAAGAACTGATGCCTTTGAACTGTGGTGTTGGAGAAGAGTGCTAAATATCCCATTGACTGCCAAAGATGTGTCTGTTTGCATCCAGAGTACTTCTTGGAAGCAAAGATGATGATGCTTCATCTCACATACTTTGGGCATGTTGCTAAGAGAGGTTATGCCTTGGAGAGGATGTCATGCTTGGGATGGTGGAGGGATAGTGAAGGAGAGAAAGACCCTTAGCCAGGTGGATTGTTATAGTCACTGCAGCAATGGGCTTGAGTGTGTCAGAGATTGTGAGGATGGCACAAGATAGGACAGGATTCAGATCTGCTAGTCACAGAATCACTGAGTCGTACTTAACATGATGGCACGTAACAACAAGTCTACAGTCTAGTGATCTCTATCCTCCTCTATGATCGGCTACCAAAAATCAGTAGTGACCTGAAGGGGGGTGGATAATTAATTAATTTCTCCAGTGTCTTTTCATTACCAATGTCCATGTTTCTATCAATCAGCACTGGTTTTAGAACCCACAAACCATCTTTTTAAAAAATCATTCTAGGATTCTGTGTAACCTATAGTCCTAACTTTTTGTAAAATCAAGACTGTATTTACCTATCTTAATATTTGCACCATTTTTCTATTTCTCTAAATTCCATAAAATCTAGCAGTAAATTGTCCCCAAATTTCTTTCAGTGTTCTGAAATAGAATTCTGACCCCAGCCTGCCAAATACATTTTGAGCGATTAAGTAGTCTTCTGAAGTTTAAAAAACAAACAAAAAAAAAAACACCAAAACCACAGTGATATCCCAATGAACTTGAGCCATGAGGATGGTGTAGGATAAAGCAAGACTGAGAGCTGTTGTTTACTGCATTACTACTGAGTCACAATCAACTTGGCAGCACTTAACAGCAACAACAGATAGTCTTTTCTCAGGTACTCAGTTTTCTCAAGCTTGTCAATAGTTTTATTGATCAACTCCCTTTCTTTCAATTATCCATTTTACAAATACCAATCATGAGGCAAAAATTCTGCTTGCAAACAGCTTATACTCACTGCTGTCAAGTCGAAAACTCACAACTGACCCTCTAGTGGGAGAAAATTGCCCATCTTTCTCCCTTGGAGATGCTGGTGGATTCACACCACCATAGAGACACGGCCTTTGGTTTCGCAGCACAACTCTCAATGGACGAGGAGGGAAAGAACAAGCAAGCACATAAATATACAGGTCAACTTCAGGTAGTAAAGAACGATAGGATAATATAGCTAGCATTTGACAGTACATCACGTTTCAGGAACTCTTCTAAATTTAAGCCTACTAACAACACTATGAAAGATGTATCATTATTATCAGCCCCATTGTAGAATAAAGAATTTAACTTAATCCAAAGAATTTGGGCTTGACCTTGGTTATTGACATATAATCTCTAAAACCTTGCAATTTCCCCACTGATTGAAGTCCTTCGTACCATACAAAGAGGTGTCTCTTAGGTTTGGGCTGACCAGGCCAGAAAAACCTCCTCAACTTCCAGGCACAGGGTCATGAGTAAATTCAATCAACATGCTTATATTAAAAAGCCCAATAACGGTTCCAGATACATTAACCCAGAAGGGAAAATACTGTGTCATCTTTTGGGGCATGGAAGCTCCACACTGAAAACCTTCTTAGACCTCATCCTATGTGCTTTCTCAGCTGTATCATTTTTACTGTACTAAAACTGAAACTATATCACTTTTCTAAGGTTCTGTGAGCCATTCTAGCAATTCTTAAACTCACGGGAGTAGCAAGAACCAGTAGCTGGAGGCCTTGAGCTTATGGATAGCACACTAAAGGGGCTAAAACCAAATGTGTAGCCAGAAGTTTAAAAATGTGATGTCTTAGGCACTCCAAAGCTTGCAGCTGGCATCTGAGGTCCTGGGCCAACTTGGCAGTCAGGAGGACTGGTGCCCTTTATCTTGGGATCTGACCTGGCTCCAGACTGATCAACATCTTTTAGGTCAAAGGAGTGGTATTTGATTTGTTTATTTCCTAGTACTCATATTATAAGTAGGAAAATCAAGAAGCAAAAATTCTCGTGCTAGGAAGAATGTAATAGAGAAAATGTGTCAGAGAGTACTCTGTGTACTACTATCATCAGCGAGGTCAGGGAAGGCCTTTCTAAGATCACAGGGGCTGCAGCCTGAAGGAAGACCCACCCACACCACAGATGGTTCCAGAAAGGGAGAACACAGGTGTAGAGGCTCTATGATGCATGAAGCTGGCAGATTCCAGGGACAGACAGATAAAAGATGGAGCTGGAGCAAAAAGAGAAGGAAAGAATAAGAAAAGGTACCATAGAGAGACTGGCACAGGAGCCAGGTCATGATAAAGACCTTATGTTTAGCTGCAAAAACAATGAAAATCGGCAGGGGGTCTATTAAACTGTGGTAGGACAAGATTTGATTTACATTTTTAAAAAATCCCTCTGGTTGCTATATAGGAAATGAACTGTAGGAGGTAAGACTAGAAAGAAACCAGTTTGGACAGTAAAGTTGGAAGCCAAACTGCAGTTGACTAGTTCTACCTTCGCTGCCATCTTTTAATGTTAAAACTTGAGCCCAGAGTAGCAGGCTTGTTTCTGTTTGCCTCTTGGCCTGTGCTCACGTGCCCTGCAGATGGAGTTACCTGCTTTGGGTTACACTGAAGACAGTCCATGACTACCCTTCAGAGCCCGTTAGCCTCCAAGTCCACCCTCTACCCAACTCAGGAGAAAGTGTACACAACAAAATGAACAACAAGGGAAGTAGAAAACAAGGGCAACACCATCGACATAGCATCTTCAGTCGCTACTCAGTTAAGCCCAAAATGTTCACAGAAGTTTCCTACTTAAACAATCACAATTCAAAATCAGATGTTGTAAATAATTCTCAAAGGACTGGAACTTGACTAATAATACTCTACTTTTCACACAAAAAGGAGCCCTGATTGTGTAGTTGCTCGGAACTCATCTTCTAACCAAGGCTGGTGGTTTGAACCCAAGAAAGATGTGGCAATCTGCTTCATGAAGATTTGTGGCCTTGGAAACCTTATGAGACAGTTCTTCCATATCGCTATGTGTTGGAATCCACTTGACAGCAATGGGTTTGGTTTTCCAGATTTCACTGTAACGAGAATACCAGGAAAATACACACACGGGCGCGCACACACGCACACCCCAAAAGCAAAACCAAATCCTGATCCAACATAAATAAAAAACCAAAACCAAAAATAAAACCTCAAACTCTTTGCCACTGAGTCAGAACTGACTCTTTGTGTTTCTGACGCTATAAATCACACAGGAGGAGATTTCTTATTTTTGTTCCTTGGAGCTGCTGCTGGGTTGGAACTTCCAGAGAGGGTTAGCAGCACAACGCCTCATGAACTATGACACTAGAGCTCTGACAAGTATGCTGAGTCAGATTATCTGCAAACACGGCCACCCACCCTTGTATGTGCACGTCACTTCCGCCACTCTCATTAAATGTGGGCGGGCATTGTGGTCCACTCTGGCCAAAGAGAATGTGGGAGAAGTAACAGTCAGTTCCAGATCTAGTTCTTAAGAGAAGTGTCAGCTACAATATTGACACTCTCGGAATCCAGCCACCCCCGCTCTAAGCAAGCTGGTCTAGATATTAGAACAGAGGACTTAGAACTCACGCACTCCAGCCTGTGCCAGACATGTGAATGGGCTTTCTTGGACTTTTGAGCTCTCTCAAGCCCTCAAGTGAACGCAGCTGCTTTATTAATGACATCAGTTGGTATTAACTGGAGCAGAAAAAAATATTCAGCTGTGCTCAGCCAATCTCTAAAATTGTGAGAAACAATAAATTGCTGTTGGTTAAAGCTTCTAAGCATTAGAGTGATTTGCTGAGCAGTAAAACCAAAGCCAAATTAATATTGCTATCAAGTAGATCTTTTAGGGCTCTTGTACATAGGGTCGCTATGAGTCGCAAACAACTCAATGGCACATAACAACAACAACAAGTAGATCCCAACTCAGCAACCCTATCAGACAGAAGAACGGCCCTATCAGGTTTCCAAAGCTGTAAATCTTAACAGGAGAAGACTGTCTCATCTTTATCAATAACAGTGACTGCAGACTAGAAACACTGACCTTTTAGTTAACAGCCCAACTATATTTTGAGCAACAAATGATTAACTGAAATAAAAGTGTTTAAGTTGTTGATCCTGTAAGTCTATGCCAAATCATGAATGAGATCTAAGGGAGGTCAACTGAGAAAAACAAGTGAAAAAAATTATAAAGAGACTTCATTATTGTGGGCATTGTTTGGTTTCCTATAGAATTTGAAATATTGTGATTTACCATACTCAATTCAATGCACTTCTCAGATACTGTACAAGTGAGTAAAAGATGAACTGAATGCAGCTCTGTCCTTTGAGTTTATCAAGTGAAACACACACACACACACACACACACACACACATACACATACACACACACATTTCTAGTTGAGAAAGAAAATGTTTATGTGATAATCAAATCATAGGACTCTTTAGTAGAGGAAATGCAAGGAATATTCATGAAGATTTCAATAAGTCAAGACAAAGAGCAGGATATTCCAAATGGTAACACAAATAGAAGCATAAGCAAAGAAGTGGAAGAGTACAAAGAAGTGGGAAAACACTATCCTCATTTGCAAATTTTCAGGAATGGTCTGTTAACAAAAAACAGATCAGGAATTCTAGTCAGACTGACGTATGGTACAAGTCCTATTACAGTGTTGACAACGGTGGTGTTAGGATTCAACATGTACAGTTCTAAAATGAGGATCCCTGATGTCAGGTAATTGAAACAGATCAACTATCATATATTTTTATTTTTTTTTAGACAGCCAGCAATGTCACCTGTGCTCCAACCTTGCTAAGTCCTAGCCTCAGTTCAAAGTTCTCCCTTCAGTCACACATTCACTCATTCAACGAATCTTTTGGAGCACCAGGTACATGCCAGGCACCATTCTAGGAGTGGAGGATACAACAACAAACAAGGTAATATCCCCACGTGCATAAACACTGGAAAGGGGTAGAAAGTTCAAAATTCCAGGAAGGCACACTTGACAGAGAACCCACACTGGTAAGAAACCAAGCCATGGGAATATCTGTGTCAGGAGCAAGCTGGACAGAGGAATGAGCAAATGCACAGTCCTGAAATGTCAGTGTATTCAAGGAAGCAAGCCAGAGAGTGAGGCCAAGAGAGGTAGGAAAGTAGATCAAAAGGAGAGCAGGGCCCAGATCAGACAGGAACCTGTAAGTGATGGTTGTTTGGTACCATTAAGTTGGAACAGACTTACAGTTGACCCTCTAATGGGTTTTCAGAGAAATAAATTATACACAGGAGGCAGTAAATTTTTCTCCTATGGAGTAGCTGGTGGATTCGAACCACATGCCTTTGGGTTGGCTGTGCAACTCCTATACACTAAGCCTACAGAGCTCCTCTCTAGTAACGGTTAGCAAGTTGAGTTTTATGTTTCCGTGTGATGAGAAGCCTATCTCTTTACGGCCTTTTTTCTCAGAGCCTGCCCTAGCCCCTAGCCTCCACTGATAGCTGCTTTTAAAAAAAAAAAAGTATAAAGTGATATATTTATTTCTTTTGCACTGAATCTTTGTTGTAAAGTATAAAGGGATATATTTATTTATTTTACATTGAATCTTTGTTTTAAAATATAAAGGGATATATTTATTTTTTTAATATTACTCTGAATTCATTTACAAAGTTTGAATACATTGTTTTTCACAAGAGATCTTTCCCATTTCCTTCACCCCACCCACCCAACGAATTGTGCAACACTATGATTAACACTCTACCCCCCCATCCTTACCCCTCTATTTCTACCCTCCCCCCACCTTGGATCTTCATACTCATTCTACAATAATGGTTTTATACAGTTTTTGTCCTTGTGGGACTGAGTTAGCTCACTCAGCATAATGCTCTCCAGTCCCTCCCAAATTAGGTAGTAATTTATAAAATCATTGCTCCTGTGTGTTGCGTAGTATTCCATTGTATAAATGTACCACAACTTCTCAATCCATTCATTTGTGGTTGGACATCTGGGCTGCTTCCATGTTCTTGTGATGGTGAATAATGCTGCTATGACCACTGGTGTACAAGTTTCCATTTGAGCCTCAGTTCTCATTTTCTTGGGGTATATTCACAGCCAGAAATGTGCAATCTGAAGAGGATAAAAATGATACATGGGACCCTCTAAAGATTAAATCCATGTGTGCATCAAAAACTCCTCCAAAAAAACTTAAAAAAAAAAAACTTCTCCAAAAAGGTTGAAAGAAAACCTACTGACTGGGAAAAAATATTTGG
>NW_006399981.1:1347736-1349038 GCF_000299155.1 Elephantulus edwardii
TATCTTCCCTCTAGATCCCAGTTGTTAAAAGAGGGAAAAACTTAAACAAATATATAACAAATAATTTTGAACAATATAATATTTTAAGTTTAAGGCTAGCAATATTAACAATATGATCATTTCCATTCCAGAGATACATGTTCTACTGCAGTTCCTATTTTCCATAAATGGTTTTGGTAAGAAGAATATTGTACATATAGATACAGTTCCACTGTTCCTCCTCCATGCCATGATATAGTGTTATTAGCATGAACAGTTATAAATCCATTGCCCTCCTTACTCTAACTTATTTTTTTTAATCTACATTTATTATCAATTTCAGTAAAAATTTACAGAGGCTTTGGATTTCCATTCATTCATTGTTGCACATTCCTCCCCTTCCAAGCCTCCCCCCCAGAACATTACCCTCTTGGAAAAGTAAAAGTAAAATTCTTTCATTGTTTTACAAACCCTCCCCCTGGACGCTTCAACAATTTATATCCTTCCAGAAGAGCTGTGGGTGAGCATTAACATTACTGGTAAGTATATTCATTTTTCCCTGGACACAAGAGCCTACTATTTGGCCTTAAAAGCCTTCTGAGGTTCCAACTCTTCTATTTCTTAGTTGTTGGAATTGAAGGAAAATTTCATAAACAGTTCCTTACTTCAGTTCCTGTCTTTCATGCAGACTTCCGAGCTGTAAAACAACCCTGTGGTAGATAGAATTTGGTCCAGGACTTAAGAACAATAAATGACATTGTTGAGCCTCTACATCTTGTGGTTCCTAACCTTTATACTATAATAGACAAAGTGCTAGTCAATAAGCCTTTTATTTTAAGAACTACCTTCCCTCTGTAACATGATTTGTGCCACTGTTAGAACCTCTTCTTGGAATATTATTGCTTTTAATTTTTGACTCATGTACTTTTAACTTGTTAGTTAAATTTGTGTCTTCTAGGCTGCAACACTTCCATGATACATTCAAATATATGAACACGTACAGCTAAGCACAACTGATAATAGCGCATCTCAATTCCAAAATCAACCTCCAAAATAGTCTACGTGTTTCCTATTGCCAAAGGGGCCCTTTAGAGTAGTGAGAGAAGATCTTCACCCTGAAACCCACAGCGTCCCTTTTCAGCAGGAAGTAGCTAAGAGAATACGCAGTCCCCTTTTCCTTATGAATCAGGGTGAAGTCTCTCTCAGGAAGGAGTGATAGGGAATGGCAAAAGATACACTGACAAAGGAGATTAATCAGAACTGGCTTTGACAAGCACTGTGGCAATAGGACAATTAAAACAGACTTTCAAGGGGGGGGAAAAA
>NW_006399981.1:1355444-1368046 GCF_000299155.1 Elephantulus edwardii
AAAGAAAACCTACTGACTGGGAAAAAATATTTGGCAATACCATCTCAGAAAAAAGTCTCATAACAAAAGTTTATAGAATACTCCTGGACCTCCACAAGAAAGTCTGATAACCCATTTATAAAATGGGCAAAAGACATGGAAAGAATCTTCACAGAGGAAGATATTCAAATGGCCAACAGACATATGAAGAAATGCTCCAAATCACTGGCAGCAAAAGAGATGCAAATCAAAACCACAACAAGATACCATCTCACTCCAGTAGCAGTGGCAAAGTTTATTAGGACAGCAAGTAATAAATGTTGGAGAGGATGTGATGAGATAGGAACTTTTTTACATTGTTGATGGGATTGTGTAATGGTACAACCACTCTGAAAGGCAGATTAGCATTTCTTCAAAAAGCTGCACGTAGAAAGAAATTCCATATGATCCTGCTATTCCACTGATCTCTTCTTGTATTCAAATCATCTGTAGTTTTATTTGCCACTTAGTCCAGGTATCATTTAGAGGCAAGGATAGTGAAACTTCATCTTATTTATTTTGGACATATTTTAAAGAGGAGTCAGTCCTTAAACAGAGATATCATGCCAGGAAAAGTAGAGGGTCACCGAAAGAGAAGAAGACCCTCAACAAGATGGACAGACTCAGTGGCTACCAAAATGGGCTTGAACATGAGAGATCACAAGCATGGTGTAGGATAGGGCAAGGTTCAGATCTCTGGTTTCTATGGTTGCTATGAGTGGTAGTCAACTTAATGGCACCTACCAATAATTATTCCTCAATTCCTGAGGAGTAATGATGTCAGCTTGAAGACTAAAGTGTGTCTGATTCAGGCCACAGTCTCTCTAATCACTTCCTATACATCTGAGAGCTGGACACTGAAAAAGATGACAGAAAAAGAATTGATGCCTTTGAGCTGTGGTGCTGGAGAAGAGCACTGAATATCCAATGGATGGCAAAAACAAACAAACAGAAAAAAAAAACCCCAAAACCAAACCCACAACCAAACCCCAAATATGTCTTGGAGAAAGTACAGCCAGAGTGCTCTTTGGAATCAAAGACGATAAAGATTCACCTCACATACTCTAGGCATTTTTCTAGGAGCAGCTATTTGTTGGAGTGGGATATAATGCTCTGAAAGGCAGAGGGTTGGCGAAAGAGAGGAAGACTCTCAACCAGGGGGACTGACTGCCGCAACATGCTCTAGTGTGTCAGGAGGAGTGAGGATGGCACAGGATAGGACAGCGTTCAGATCTGTTGTTCACAGGTTCACTACAGGTCGTACTCGACTCGACAGCACCTAACAGCAACACCACAAACCAACAATTATAAACCATGGATTTCTATTAACCCCTTGTAGCAATTCTGATTCTTCACTGTCTTCAACTAATAACTCCAGAAAAAGACAGTTGTCATTCTCACTGCCACATCCCCAGGCCCTAGAACATAAACCAAAACCTTTTGCTGCAAGTCAATTCCTGCTAGTAGTGACCCTTCAGGACATAGTAAAATGGCCCCATAGAGTCACCTCAGCTGTAATCTTTGCAAAAGCAGACTGCCATGCCTTTCTCCTGAAGAGCAGCTGGAAGGTGTGAATGGCACTCTTTCTGTTAACAGTCTTCTGGTCCCTAAGAAGTGCTCTATAAATCTCTTCTGAAGGTAAAAAGGATGATGTAATCTCTTATGGTCCTTTGCAGTTGTAGATCTATAATTACTTTGAACTCTTTTGAACAAACTGGTTTGTACAATGACTCAAAACTATGGTCATTTTCTAGATTCTGAGATTACAATCATGACACTTCAAAGGATGTACAATTGTGCCATCCATCAAACGACTGGGATGAATGAAATTGGACTTTTGGTTTTAAAGACTACACTCCCTAGAATAGGGTTCCCTTACATGGAATTCCTTTTCAGTTAGTACTAGAAGTCCCCACCTTGAACCCGTTTTGGAACTGGGGAAGGCATAAATTTCTATTCCATAAGTTGTATACTGATGTGTTTAAATCACGGGCCATTAAAGAAAACCTCACTCTTAGCTGCTTCTCCCAATAAAGAGTAGAGGATCATTTCTCTCTTGCATTTTGCCTTTTATTTGGTCTCAGTTACTGATTTGACCAATAAAACATAGTAGTATGTTGGGACTACATCATGAATAAAAATTTAAGCCTTGAAGCTTTTGCCCAGGTCTTTTGGGAATGTTCTCTCTGGACACCCAGTGGCCAAGCAAGATGGAGAAACTACCTGTAAGTGATGATTGAGCATAACCACCAGCCCAGCCCAGGCATGTGAGTGAAGACGCTAGCTTAGGAGTGAATCCTCCAGTGCAGCCACCTCGCTACTGTATGGTTCTGAGACAAGCCACCCAGCCAAGCCCTTCCTCAATTCATAACCCATAACATATAATTGTCTTAAACCACTGGGTTAGGAAGTAGTTTGTTACATAACAATAGAGTTTTACTTAAAAAAGAAATCACCACAGTAGAAAAGAAAAAAAAAAGCTAGACTGCTTCAGGCTTTATTAGTGAGTACATATTTAGAGGTATTTTTTTAAAAACCAACAAACCTCAAAGCTCAGTGTCCTAGTATCAGAAATGTCTGGTACTTAACTCTGCACTGAGTTTCCAGGCTGTCAGTCTCATGAATGAAGACTGCCCATCTCTCTCCTGCGGCGCTGCCAGGCGATCTGAACCCCCAGAGAGGCTCGAGCTCTGGCTTCCACACACTGCACCACCAGAGTTCTCTATTCTTTTTTATATATTTTACCAAAGCTCATTCAGATCAAGGCAGGAAACAACTAAAGGATCACCTTCAATATCACTACTGGCCCAGAACTCACACAAATGTCTTTTTCTCAATTATTCCTATAAACTAGAGCTTTGGAAATATAAATATGGCTCAAGGTATTCCCTATGTCCAGTGACTGCTCTACCCAGAGATCTGATTCTTAAAAAAGAGATTTGAGTTATTGAGATACAAACTTTGAATAATTCCTATTACTAGAACACAGGCCAACCAAAGTTATCTGACATTTATCCAATGCCCAGTCACAGCTTTCACTGGGATGCACAAGTTACAGAATTGTGTTACTGGGAAAATGGTACCTGTTTTCGTCAGTCCATCATTCTGAAGGCAAGGGGAGGAGGGGGAAAGAGCATTCTACTCCAAAAAACGTCACTAAACCCTAACAAACACTGGTAGGCTCTAAGCCAGAAATGAAAATGTGTGCAGTTCTATCACAAAGACTGACAGATCTAACTGCAGAACAATGACTGCTGGCCACACAAATTCAGGAATTTCTGAAATTATTCTCAGTCAGATGCTGCTAGAACAAAAACACTCCATGGTAGAGGGCCCTCTTCTTTGGAAAATCCTTTTGTTTGAACAAAGATGTTATTATGAAAACAAAAGCTTCCCAAAATGGAGAGGCATTTTCATCACTATCAGTATGAATATCTCTTTCCCCAACAATAGTCATTTTAGGATCTGAGGGTAAGCCGCTTCTAGGAAAGCACAAAGCTCACTTGCTGCCCCTCCTAGTCCCTCTTCCCTTATCTCTTCCAGTCATATTTGGCTCTCCAGGAAAATCCAGAACCGCTTCACATACTCAAGGAGGTAAAGGGGATAAACAGAAACACATATGGGGGGGGGGGGAAATCTATAGTAATAAATGTTCCAGAAAAGTGTCATTCTTTTTATACAAACTGTTACCTCAAAGTACACCTAATAATATTCCATCACCCATATTTTTCATAATTTACATTCACACTTTATACAGGTTGTTGTTGTTATGTGCCGTCGAGTTGTTTGCGACTCATAGTGACCGTATGTACAAAAGCCCTAAACTCTGCTCTGTCCTGTGCCAATCACACTGTCTATGACACTCCCATCCCAATTGTTCCAGTCACTGAATCAATCCACCTCATAGAGGGCCTTCCCCTCCTACGCTGTCCCTCCACCCTACCAAGCACAATGTCCTTCTCCAAGGACCTGTCCCTCCTTGCAACATGTCCAAAGTATGTTAAACGGAACCTCAGAATCCTTGCCTCCAAGGAGTAGCCTGGTTTAACCTTCTCCAAGATGAATGTTTGTTTTCCTAGCAGTTCATGGTACCCTCAATACTCTTCCCCAGCACCAAAGCTCAAAGGCATCAATTCTCCTTCTATCCTCCTTAGTCATTGTCCAACTCTCTGATGCATAACAAGCGATAGCAAAGACCATGGCCTGTATCAGACACACCTTAGTCTCCAAAGAGACACCATTGCTCTTCAGTACTTTGGAGTATACCTTATACCGGTATACAACTACTTAAAATTCAAGAAAAAATAACCCTTAAGAAACCCAAAGAAAACAAACCTTAAGAAAAACATCCTATAAGGAAAACTTAAGAATGTGATAATGGTAAATGCTTTTAAGAGAAATTATCATCTTCCAACTTTGTAAATACATATTTTACCATAAATTAATTCATGAAAAATAACATAAAATCCTATTAAAAGGAACCAAAATTGAAGGTCAACACTTAGGTCACTGGAGGATATGGAAATACATCTATTTTTAAAAAAAATAACTCCAGAATTTAATTAGAGAAAGGAAGATTAATAATCTTGGATAAGAATAAGGAAAAACAAACCATTTCCTTAACACAGAAATCCTTCCTTCAGCAGCAGTAAATCATCACGTCAGAATAGCCCATGTCTAAAACTATGTGTATTCATATACCACATTCACCATCAAATCTAACTATACTTAGGGGGAAATCACATTGAATTGAGGCCAGGGCTGCACAGCCAATTAACTGTAAGCACTATCAGGAAGGTGTACACATATGAAAAGTTGAAATGGCAAAAGTTGTGTGATACATTTACAAAAAATAGTTGATACTAACTGCTTACATACAACCTCACATATTTGGATTCTTAGTTTGCAAGTTTAAAATCATGGTTTCATCGGAGATCCCAGTAAATTGGCCTAGTTTCTATTATACCTCCTACTTTGCTTTGTAGTTGCCAGGATTTTAAAACTTTGCAAAGGGCCATCAAAGTAAAACAATTGTACTTTATTATCCTGAGGCAACAGAGGAAGAAGGAGAATTAGGAATAGGAGAAGGAAATGGAATGTGTCACTAATTATTTCTATTAACAGCTGCCTCTTTTGCCAGGAACTCAATGGTGTCCAGCTCCATTATTGAACATTTTGATGGAAAATTCTATACAAGAACCCTGATCAAATAGGGGGAAACGCAAAATAAATTTTCAGATTCTCATGGAATTTACCTTTCTGATGCCCTGACAACCACACAGTAGTTGTCGCTGTAGCTGTGGAGACAGAGGGAACTTCGGAGGTGTAGTCCACACAGAGGTGCACCGCTAGCCCACAGGCCATGTGTCTCTGGCAGTTTAAATCTACTAACAGCTCAGAAGAGAAAGAAAGGCAATCTCCTCTCATGTCATTTATGGCTTCAGAAACGCAACAACTATGAGTCGGTTCCCACTTGATGGCAATGACTTTGACTTTCTGAGTAGGTAATGAATGTTTGCTTTGAGCAATGTGTTCTTTCAAGAACTCTAAGAGCTCGGACTGAAATAGCACATCAAAATACTAGCTTTGAAATTTAGAGGACAGTGATTTTATGTGAAGGAGCCTTTGCTGTGTAGTAGGTAATGTGTCAGTCAGCTAACCAAAAACTCAGGGAATGGAGTCCATCACCCAAGCACTCAGTGGGAGACAGACAGACTATCTCCTCCTGCGAAGACTTAAAGGGGCGGGAAGCTCCTGGGGGTGTGCTATCAGTCAGAACAGACTCCATGGCCAAGGTTTGGTTTGTGAGTTGAGTTTATACTGAGTTGGGTTGAGGAGGAACAATTCAGAAAAAGAGGATGGGAATGGCCACACGACTTGAAGAGTGTAATCAGTATCACTGAATTGTGCCTACATACATTGCTGAATTGGCGTATGTTCTGCTCAACAAGAACCACTGAAACATTTAAAAAGAAAACAAATATGCTTGCATTTTGGTTCTGAACCATTGACAATCAATAAAATGAAAGCAAATTAAAGAGGAATTTAAGAAATGGAGCAGAATACATAAATCACGCTCTTTTTGTTTAAATGAACATATTAGAGGCTCCATCTCTTCGAGCTCTGAAAGCTGTTACATAGATGTTAAATTCTAAAGAAAAAGAGTGTTTTTTTAGGTTAATAATGAAAGTAGGTTTGACTAAATGCCAAATCACATGATGCTAAGTTTCTCATACCTTCTCTCTATCCAAGAAAGTCAAGCCCTGCTTAAAGTCTTCTCTGATGCAAAACTACAACTGATAGGTGAAACGAATGTATCTCAAATTCATTCCTTCAAATCTTAAGGGTGATCTATCACATGCGGGCAGACAAGACCCTGAATACTGTCTACCAGTATATGGAGAACTTATCTTTCTCATCTAAAATGGTCATATATTTTATTTAAAAAAGCCTTTAACCTAATATAATTGGGGGGGAGAATACGTGATATACAGAAATTTAATTATAAGATTCTCCTTAAAGTCCCAAATATGGAAATAATTTTTTAAAATAATTTTAAGCATTAATTTTTGTTTGTTAGTTAACAAATGGTCCTTTGTTGAAATCTTTTCATCTGTAATTCTTAGCTAGCTGGGCATTCCACAGTACCACTGTTGATGTCATCTATGATGATCTCCTCAATAGTTCCAGAGAGTTCTCTGGCTAAAGACCAGTGTGGCGTCTGCCGGCAATGCCAACAATCTCATCCTCAGTGATCCTTCTGCTCTGTTTCCTTCTTTTTCTGGCTGGGTCCTCAGAGGCACAAGGCACCACCTCATTCTGGACCTGTCCACTCTGAATGGTCAGTTTCACAACAACCCTTAGTCTTTTCCAGTTGCCAGTGACCTTAGAAATGTCATCCCCAACCTCTTTTGGAGACAGACCTAAGGGGCCAATCTTGGGGGCCAGAGCAGATGTGGCACCGACTTCCCCACTGGTACACCTCGGGTACACAACTAAGATCTTTTTGGGGTCAAATTTGGACAGCATAGCAGAGGGTCCTGATGCTGGTTAAACCCAGATGTAGGATGACTGAAAAAAGCTCCACTAAAGCCTCCTCTGACCCAAGAGCCACAAATCAAATCAATGAAATAACTTTTTGCAATTTCAAGAAACTTTGTGATAATCTAATCAATTCATAAATGTGTTTAACAAATAATTATTGATACCTCATTAAATATACAAAGGCACAACTTTGCTTGTTGAAAGTGTCAAGGACTTGAAACATTTGTTGATAAAGTTGTTATTGTAGTTGTTAAGTGCCATCGAGATGAGCACAACTCGCAGTGACCCTATCTATGAACACAAGATCTGAGCCCTGTTCTACCTTGCACCTTCCTGCCACCAAGAGCCCTTACAGCAGTAACTGCATCAATCCACCAGGTCGAGGGTTTTCCTCTCCTCCACTGACCTTCCACCCTTCCTATCATCATGTCTTCCTCCTAACACCATCCCCAAAGTACATGAGGCGAACCTCATCATTCTTGTCTCCAGAGAGCACTCTGGTTGCACACTCTCCAAGACATATCTGTTTGTTCTGTTGGTCGTCCATGGGATGTTCAATGCTCTTCTCCAACATGTGAGCTCAAAGGCATCAATTCTTTTCCTATCATCTTTATTCATTGTCCAGCTCTCAGATGCATAGCAAGTGACTGAAACGACCATGGCCTGAATCAGATGCACTTGAAACATTTATTTATGAAGAATCAAAAATTACAGCCTTCAGTATGAACTCAGTATAAAAAAAAACAAAACAAAAACAGGACTCAACATATTGAAAAAGGAACATGATAAAAGGGGGAAAACACTGAAATCGTCAAGGATTTAATTTTACTTGGATCCATAGTCAATGTCTTTGGGAGCAGCAGCCAAGAACTCAAACACTACATTTCACTGGGCCAATCTGCTACACACCATCTCCGAGGTATTAAACAGCAAATATCCCTTCTTGAGGACTGAAGTTCACATAACCTGATCGCAAGGTATCTGCAATCACCTCATGAGCACGCCAAAGTTGGGCAACAAGAAAGGAAGTCCAAAGAAGAATTGAGGCATTTAATTCATGATGTTAGCAAAAATAAATAAACTGAATATTCTGTGGAGTGTCAACAGAAAAATCACATCTTTCTTGGAAGAAGTACAGCCAGAATGCTCTTTAGAAGCCCAATGTTGAGATGTCATCTTGTGAATTTCACATGTGTTTTGGAAGGGCCTGACTCTCGAGGGAATTACACTTGGTAAAGTAGAGGATCAATGAAAAACAAAGACCCTTAACAAGATATAGTAAATGCCCAGTGACTTCAACAGTGGGCTCAAACGCAACAACAGTCACGCGGATGGAATAGCAGAGGTTCGTTCAGATGTACATAAGGTTTCTAGGTTGAATTGTGCCTAAGAGCAACAACATAGGGCAGGCACTTTCCTAAGATCTGAGAATACAGAGTATTAAAGAAGTCTTGCCTCTTATAGAGTCTACAGAGAAGCATAAGCAAGCTCAAGGAAGTACAGAGAATTACCTCAGCTTGTATTGAATGCTATGGGGGGAGGGGGGGAGAGGGAGAAAATAAAAGTAGATATTACGAAAAGTCCCTGGGAAGAGGGACAGGTGGACTGAGCATGTAGACCTCGCTGAGGAGACTTGACCTAAATTATCAAAAGAAACTAACTGTTAAAGCAAAACTGGCAGACAGAAGGAACAGTAGAACAAAGGCCACATGACACAGGCTAAGTTGGTGGAGTAGAGACAGAGACTTGCGTGTGGGGAGCACAGCTACTACAGAAACAGCAGGTGTTCTCAGATCACAGAGGGCCGCAAGGGCTCTAGCTGAAGAGTTCAATTTTCTTTTCAGTGCAATGAGAAGACCTCAGAAGAGGGCTTTAAACAGAGGACTAACATAATACGATTTGTATTTTTAAAGATGGTCTGGTTGCTATACAGAAAATGGATCTTCTGAGAGAACACACGAGGTTATAACCTCTGGTGGATAAGTAGACACTATTTACAGTGCATTTTAGAAGACATGTTAACAGAAAAGATATGGGGAAGGGCCCAGTCTTGATTCTGTTCCGTTGGTCTATATGACTGTCATTGTATCAGTAGCATGTTTTTGTTTTGGGGTTTTTTTTTGTTGTTGTTGGTTTGTTTTTGTTTTGGGGGGGCTTTGGAGGGTTTTTTGGTTACTACCACTATGTAGCAGATTTGAGGTCAAGAAGTGCTATGCTTCTCACTTCATTTTTGGTTTAAAGAAGTGCTTTGCTTATTCGGAGTCTTTTTCCTTTCAAAACTAACTTGACAATTTTCTTTTTTATTTCCTTTAAACATAGATTTTGTATCTGTGTAGGGATTGTGATGGACATGTATATTGCTTTTGGTAAGATTGTCATATTCACATACACACAAAAAAGATATGAGGAAGGGGAGGAAGGAAGCAAGTTAGACTGGGGAAAAAAAATAAAGGTTGATTTGTATGTTTTTTGGCTGGAACAACTGGGTGCGGCTGTTTGAAATATAATAGACACAGGATGACTTAGGGAAGAGAAAAGGAAATCAAGATTTCTGTTTGTTGTAGCTCCCTAATTTCAGAGATGAGAACAAGTAGTTCTGAACCTGTAAATGACAATCAAATAAGCATAACTCACTAGCCGGAGAACCTGAATAAGAAACTGGCCTTCTACTTTTGAATCCAGAAGTCCTTCAAATAAAATTGGACACTGAGATGTCTACAATTTAAAAGGAAGGTCTGGTGGTTTAGTGGCAAGGAGTTGTACTCACAACTCAAAGACACAATGTTCAAATCCACCAGCTTCTCCGAAGGAAAAAGATGGCCAAGCTCCTCCCAGGAAATCTACTGCATCTGGAAACCCACCAAAGGGGCAGCTATGAGTTGGTTTGAATTTGTCATACAACAACAACAAAATTTAGACGTTCTACCTTTGTTATGCCCAGTTATTCACACTGTTGTTGTCATGGACTGTCAAGTCGGAACGGACCCATAGCTGACCCTTCAGAAGCTTTTCAGAAGCAGCTGATTGCACAGGAGGAGACTTCCTATCCATCTCCTGAAGAGCAGCTGGTAGCTTCAAACCACACGAGTTTGGATTGCTGCTCAGCTTCTTGTCTCTGGGCTACCTAATCTCAAGATAAATAATACACTTTGAAATCAAAAGCACAGATGAATGTTACACATGTGAAATAATTTACAGAACTATACACACATATATTCACATACATAAAAAATACAAGCAAAAATTTTCCAAATAAGGTCAGTATGTGGCTTAAAAGTATGGCACCAATACTGATACTGGTTTTCACAATATACTTTAATTATATAAAATATTATTATTGGGGGGAACCTGAGCAAAGGATTTCTAGAAATTCTGCACTATATTTGTAACTTTTTGTCCTAAATTATTTCAAGGTAAAATCTAAAAATATAATTTTAAAAATGCTACTTGTTCAAAGAAACAGTACATAGAATCTACGGCAGGCAGAACCAGAATTTGACATTAAACTATTGTATCTTTTTCATAATATCACTACTTTCATTTTAAGTATTTTTTAATTTTTGCTTTGTGATAGATAATATAAATAGCAGATGTTAACCAATTTAAAGATTTCAAAATAATTATGTGAATTATCTATTTCATTACTTAACTTTTATAAAGCACAATTATTCCTACAACCATTCTTAACTCTCCATTTTTTTGTTATGCAACTTATCATTTAATAACAATTTTTTAAAATTACATTTTTTTAGAAAAAAAAATTCCTTCATTAGTATACAATTCCCACATCCCTTCCCCCCACCCCCCACCCCGAGTACACTTCTCTATGCAACCTTAATTCTGGATTCCTGTGCTAACCATAATACTCAATCATATATCACTTCTAATCTGTTCTTTCCCTCATCTGTTTCAATACAATATACATAATTTATCCAGTTTTTTCTGTCATACCCCCACCCTGATGTCAGATCCATTCTACAACAGTGGCACCATGCAGTATTTGTCCCTTTGTGACTGAGATAGTTCACTCAGCATTATGTCCTCCAGGGTCACCCACTTTGAATAATATTGCATGAGTTCCTTGGTTTTCAATGCTGCGTAGTATTCCATTGTATGGATATACCACAGCTTCTCTATCCATTCATTTGTTGATGGACCCTTAGGCTGCTTCCAACTCTTTGCTATTGTAAACAAAGCTGCAATAAACATGGGTGTGCATATTCTGAGTTGTTCTTCCTCCATTAATATAAACTCATCATTGTTCCCCAGGTTTCTAATCTAATCTTTCAGTTACTGTTATCAATTTGATATCATACAGATGAATTTTAAGAAAGGAAAATGCTCAAGGCATATATTTTTTTTTTCTTTAATTAGTCTGAACAACTGTTTGGTTGTAAAAAGTGAAATGGAAAGCATAAAGATCTATACTGTAGGTATTCTTGTTAGGTGCCTCCGAGTTGACTGTGACGCACATCAACCCTGTGAATAACAGATCTGAATCTCACCTTACCTATCCCATCATCACAATCTCCATTATGCTCAAGCCCACTGTAGCAATTATTATGTTGATCGTCTTGTTGAAGGTTTTCCTTTCTTTCACTGACTCTTTACCTTTCCTGGCATACCATCTTTTTCCAAGAACTGGTATTATTGTTGTTGCTGGTGGTGGTGGTGGTATACACCATCGAGTTAGAAATGATATATAGGAGGTTTTCAGAGGCAGCTAATCACAGAGGAGATTGTCCATCCTTCTCCAGCAGACCAGCTGGTGGATTTGAACCACTTGCCTTTGAGATTACAGCACAGTCTTAGCACTAGACCACCAGGGCCCCCTAGAATTGGTATTTAGTGACCTTCCATGGATTGGTATTGGTCCTTTTTAATTAGATAATCATATTGTCTATTATGCTGGGAATGACAACAACAACAACAATCATATTGTCTATTATGCTGGAAATGACAAATTTAAGAGGAATGGTAGTGCTTTCATCATCAAAAAGAATAGTTCAATATTGGACCTGAAGTACAATACCATCAATAATAGAATGAAATCTATTCGTATACAAAGAAGGCACATTAAAATATCTACTATTCAAATAAGTACACCAACCATCTACTATTCAAATGAATACACCAACCACAAAAACCAAAAATTAAGCAACTGGTAGTTTCTACTGACTTCTACAGTCTCAGATGTATCAAATATGCTCAAGACGTATATTATAATAACTAGCACCGGAAACATAAAAGTTTGAAAAATGTGGTGTGAAGGGTTTATGTTCAAAATGGCTTTCCTGGCCATGGACTTGGCCTCTGCCACATGCCTGGGCAGGATCATACAAATAGGGTATGATAGTCTACCCACAAGGGGATTGGCTAGTCTTGCTACTGAGCAGATTCAGCAGCAGAAACTGAAAAACTCCATACCAACAGGAAAAAGAAATAGCACATATACTTCAGAGCCAGGGATTCCTGCATCAGCCAGACCAGGGTCTACACAAGAACAACAGAAGCCTTACCAGAGGTCCAGAGGCTGACAT
>NW_006399981.1:1368697-1405780 GCF_000299155.1 Elephantulus edwardii
AGGAGGCCACCAGGGCTTTGGTAAGGAATTGTGCTGCCAGCAAAAAGGAATGAACAAAGTGCCTGAAGCAGAATCAATCTTTTGGACTTGGGATTTCTGGGAAGATTTATTCCAAGATACCTGGTAATCAACAAAAACACTGGGTCCACTGATGTTGAAAGGACACAAAGACCTTTCCCTAGAACCAATGCCCTGAATTTGGATAGATACAGTGTTTGTGGCAATGATGTCAGGTTTGTCAGAGACAGTGCAACTGGCTCAGGCTAGGGCAAGGTTCAGAGCTGTAGTTCATAGGATCACTATGAGTCACAGTCAACTCAATGACACATAACAACTACAAAAACAGTGAGAAAATAAATTTCTGTTAAAGTTACGCACTTGTGATACTTCTGTTACAGCAGCACGAGATAACTAAGACAAGGACTCTTCCATTTCTGTTACAATCCTTCTGCTTCCTTTTACAGACCACAGCACTTGGTGGGCACTCAAAATGTATTGTTAATAAATTCCTTAGAGGAGTAAGAAACTTAATACAGCTGAATAACAGACAGAAATAGCACGATGGTTATCTCAGAGAACAGGAACAAATTCTAACCTCTGTTTGGGATTACTTGTCTGGAGTCTCAATGATAAATTTCCTTAAAAAAGAGGTGGGGAAAAAAGACAAGATTGGGTGTGAGATTAGGGGGGGAAAACCCACAAATCAATAAAAATCTAATGGATGGGAACAAAAGGTAAAATGCTTCCTGACTGCAAACCCCTCCTCTTAACTCTTTTCATGGTTAGTATTCAAATGTTAACATTATCTCATTGCCCCAATACTTAAAACTTTAAGACTAAGCCATGAGTAACTAAGAAGGATAAACTGAAATTAAATCCCCGTGTGAATACACTAAGTATAAAGGGGTTTTATCTTTTGGTTTACCTAATTCTTTTTCTGTTGTGTACAATTTTAGAAATGAAAGAAAAGGTTCAGTTTTCCTGGTATGAGAAACCTGCTCTTCTGGTGAAATTTAATTCAAAAGAAATGACAAAGTGAATGAATGGCCTACTTTCATAGGAAAAGTTTACCCTCAAGAAAGATCTCAGTTTTGGCTTTCACATATTTTCAGAATGAAGCACCAGCTTTAATCCAGCATTTGTTAGGCACCAAGCAAGGATAGGTTAACAAAACCAGTTCCTTTTTTTCCCTCTCTGTCTTTACACTAAGGAGCTCTGGTGGCCTAGTGGCAAGAAGCTGAGCTAAAATCATAAAGGTACACAGTTCAAGACTACCAGCTGCTCTGCAGGGGGGAAAAGATGGGTAATCTCCTCCTGTGCAATAAACTGCCTCTGAAAACTCAGTCAGTTCCGACTCTACAGTACACAACAACAACAACTTTCTTTATACTAGGAGTCAACAAACTTTATCTGTAAAAGGCTAAATACTAAGCCTTCAGGCTTTGTGGGATAAAGGATCACTGGTGTACCTACCAACTGTATTTGTCATAGTATGAAACCAGTCACAGACAACATGTCAACAAATGAGCAGGACTGTGTTCCAATAAATCTTTACTTTTGGATACCAAAATGTTAATAAGATTGTCATTATTCTCCCTTTTTTCCTTTCAATCAGTTAAAAGTATTAAAACTATTCTCTGCTTCATGTCATGTTCATAGACCATGAGCTTGATCTGAAGAGTTGAGGCTTGTCAACTCTTGTTTTACATCAAAGACGTTATAGCAACAACAACAAAAAAAAATCAAAAGTGGCTCAGATGTAGCTTAGATTGTTTTAAAAGGACAAAAATATTGAGGAAGGAGTATAAAAGCTGAAAGAAACATGAGAAGAATAGAAAACCTGCTAAAAGAAGGAGGAGAGAAGTGCACTATAAATTAGAATATTGTAGTATGGCATGGTGGGGGGTAAGGACTCCAGTTTTTGCTTTTATTTTTCCTAAAAAAGGCTAAAGTTTAGAGATTTTTAAAAAGAATGAGAAAGTCAAGATTCCAAGACATTTGAGGAAAAAGAAGGGTGACAAGAATGTCAGCTTGGAGGTGAAGACTGGCACAGGGGTTGTTAGCTTGACAATCACATTTTAAGACAATTATTGTTATTGTTGTATTATTGTTGTTGTTGTTAGGTACTGTTGAGTTGACCAAGACTTACAACAATTCTATAAAAAGGCCTGAACCCTGCCCTATCCTGAAACACCCTCATCATCCCCGATATACTCATGCCCCTTGTCAAATCCACTGTGTCAGTCGATCTTATTGACAGTTGTTCTCTCTTTCAATGACCCTCCACCCTTCCAAGCATTCTGTCCTTTTCCAAGGATTAGCCCCTCCTGACGGCAGGCCCAAAATATGTGAGATGAAGTTTCCCCATCCTTGCCTCTAAAGAACACCTTCACTGCACCTACTCCAAGATACATTTGTTTGTTCTTTTTAAGTTCATGAGATGTTCAGTACTTTTCTCCAACACCATAGTTTAAAGATAATAGTTCTTCCTCTGTAATCCTTATTTAAGGTCCAATTTTCAGATGCATAGAAAGTAACTAAAAATGCATTGGCCTGAGTGTGAGATGCACCTTAGTCTTTAATCTGACATTGTTACTTCTTAGCATGTTTGAGGAGCCTGACTGCTCTATTGTCAAGGGAGTTGATTGTGGATCCCAGTAAGACAAAACTGTTAGAAAATTCAGTCTTCTCCACCTATAATGATGTTTTCTGTTGTTATTTTTTGTTTTCTTGATGTCGAGATGTAATACATATCGAAGGCTGTATTCTTTGATCTTCTGCAATAACCACCTCCCATCTTCCTTGCAAGCAAAACTGTGTCATCTGCATAATGCAGGTTGTTGATGAGCCTTCATCAGATTCTGATGCCACATTCTCCTTCATAAGATTCAGCTTCTCAAATTATTTGCTCAGCATACAGACTGACTGGTATGGAGAAAGGATAGAGCACATATGTACACCTTTCTTGATCTTAAACTATGTAGTGCTTCCCTGCTCTATTAGACAGCATCCTCTTGGTCTAGGTATAGGTTTTACATGAGCACAGTTAAGTGTTCCGGGCTCCCATTCTTCTCAATGATGTCCATAATTTGTTATAATTCACACAGCCAAATGCCTTTGAATACAACCTCATAAAGATAAAGAGTAAAGAAGGAAATTTTAAGAGCCACAGCTATTATGTGCATAAAATTAACTTTACAGCAGGCAAGAACAATCCTAGTGTTAGCAGTAGTAGGAGGTGTGTGGAGGGGGGTGTGTGTGTGTGTGTGATTTTGCTTTGTTTGTGTGCAGTTTTCATAAGAATATCAGTACAAAGAAGGCAACCTTGAAAACTTCAAATCTTCCAATTCATAATTTCCCTCATCTTTGAAATGATTTGGTCCTGAGCAGAGCTAGGCTTCCAGCATTCTGACCCCTGGACTCACTCTTACACCTAACTTATATCTCCAAGTCTGGAATTTTCAGCAGTAAAGAAAGTAAGGAGCACCCTCCCAGGTGAGGTAGCATTACTGCAACACATACTAATAATGCTGATAAAATGGAGTAATAACCAGAAAGAGAAGTTTGAAACTGCTTACACAACAACCAAAACAAACACTGTTTTCAGTCTGATAAAGTAAATAGCTCATAGTAGGCTTTCTGAAAAAATGCCAAAAGATCAATTCCATGTTGTTGCTGTTGTTGTTGTTAGGTGCCATCAAGTAGAGTATGCCTCATAACAACCCTATAAACAAAAGACCTGAAACCATCGCTGTCCTGAACCATCCTCACATTTGCTGACACACAAGAGCCCATTGCAGTAGTCACCTCGTCAACCCACCAAGGGTCCTCTTCTTTGCCAACCCTCTACCATTCCCAACATCACATCCCTCTTCAAGAAAAAGTATCTACTAGTAATATGTAAAGACATTTCACAGAGAAGTACATTCAGATGGCCAACAGAGATATGAAAAAATAATCACTGTCAATAAGAGATGCAAATCAAAACCACAATGTCATACCATCTTACCCATCTTACAGTAGCAGTGGCAATGTTTAGCAAGACCACAATTAATAAATTTTGAAGAGGATGTGGTGAGATAAGAATTCTCATACATGGTTGCTAGGATTGTGAAATGGTACAACCACTCTGGAAGGCAGTTTAGCATTTCCTCAAAAAGCTGAACATAGAAATTCTATGTGAGCCTTTACCTTGTTTATCTCATTAATCTGGATGGGAAGCCTCTGTGTAGGCAAACCAGATCTGGTGGGTGGGCCTTGGTATTTAAAATTCAGTCTAGTCCTGCATGTGAGTGAGCCTTTAGCTTGGCTAAGTTGGATCTTAGTGGGTAAGTGTTTGTGACTTATTTGAAAGCTAGGGTAAACCATTTGGACATTTCTAAACTGTGTTAGCAATCAAGTGTAAGCTGATTAACTGTATCTGTATCTATCTATCTGTTTACAGTTAGCTGGTTGGGAAGCTTCTATGTGGGCAAACAGGATCTGGTGGGCTGGCCTTGGTATTTAAAATTCATTTGGGTCCTCGGATTGATCATGTTTAGAAAGAAAGTTGTTATAAGTGGTGCAGCACTTGTCTGTCAGTTTGCTGTACTGTGATTACTTGGGGTTGCAGTGATACTGAAATCTTTGCAACTGGTGTGTTAAATTCCAAAAGGGTTTCCCATTGTGGATGGGTTTTAGTGGAGTTCCCTGATTAAGACAGACTAGGAAGCAGGATGGGCCATCTACTGTCTAAATAAAAGGCTTCTGAAAACCCTGTGAACATTAAACAAAGAGGACAGTATAGTAGTGAAGATGTTAAGCCCAGATTGGAAGTTAGTTGAAAAGAGGAAGAATCAATAACAAACATAATTTAACAACTGGTACATGGAATGTCTGTACCTTGAATGTTGGAAAATTGAATATTGTTAATGAGACTCTATGATTAAGGACACAACCCCTCCATCCTCGTATTCATTCTACAGTAATGGTCTTATACAGTATTTATCTTTATGAGAGTGAGTTCACTTAACATAATGCTCTCTAGACCCTCCCACGTTAGGTAGTAATTTATAAATCATTGTTCCTGAGTGCTGTGTACTATTCCATAGTGTGAATGTACGATAATTTCTCAATCCATTCCATTGTGGTTGGGCATTCGGGCTGTTTCCATGTTCTTGCTATGGTGAATAACGCTGCTATGAACATTGGCGGACTAATCTCTGTTTGTTTGTGCCTCAATTTCATGAAGAGTCTAAAACTAAAAAATTATTCAGTTCTCCAGGAACAGCTGTAAAACAAAGTGAAATAACAAAACAGATACTAGGTAAGGTTCTTAGAGGTCAGAGGAAGATGAGGGAAGTAAACAAGACCATCAGAGAATCATTCATTCACTCAACATTTGTTGACCTTTCTAGGTCTCTGACTTGGCTGCTAAACCAAAGTCCAGAGGTTCAACTCCACCCAGAGATACCTTGGAATAAAGTCTGATAATCTACTTCCAAAAAGTTGACCACTGAAAACTATAAAGCACAATTCTATTCTGACATGCACGGGGTTACCATGGATCAGAATCTACTCAATGGCAACTGGTGGTCATAACAGTATATTCTATAAAATGAATATATAACAAGAAACACTAAGGGTTTTGCCCTCAAAAAAAGTCTGGTCTACTTGGGAATAAAATCCAATATAATACAAGGCAAGTCACAACAGAAATATGACCCTGGAACTTTGGAAACACAGAAAAGAAGTTCCTGGCCAACCATGAAGTGATAGCAGAAAGCTTTAAAAAAAAAAGAAGAAGAAGAAGAAGTGTTGTGTGTACTAAATGCATTTAAAAAATTATATTATTTTTCTTCTAACATTTGGTATACTAATGTTGGAGGAAAATTCATCAACCTGACATATGTAAATGGCACAACCTTGATTACAAAAGCTGAAGAAGATCTGAAGTACTTACTGAAGAGCATCAAAGACTCTGAATATGTATTACATCTCAACATCAAGAAAGTAAAAACTCTCATCACTGGATCAATAGAGGGAGAAAAGACTGAAGTTGTCAATTATTTTATTTGGATCCATACTTAATACTCATAGCAGCAAGAGTAAAGAAATAAAAATATGTGTTGCATTGGGAAAATCTGTTTTCAAGAGCCTCTCTAAATCCCTTAAAAGCAAGCATGTCAGTTTAAAGGCTGAGATGCACCTGATCCAAGCCTTGTTCTTTTCAACTGTTTCTTATGCATCTGAAATTTGGACAATGAATCAATGTCTTCGAATTATGGTACTGGGAAAGAATATTAAACATCTCATGGACTTCCAAAAGAACAAACAAATCCTTCTTGAAGAAAGTGCTCCTCCAAGGTGCTCCTTAGAAGAAAGGATGATGAAAATTCATGTCACCTGCTTTGGGCAAACTGTCAGTAAGGGCCAGTCCTTGGGAAAAGATATCATGCTGGGAAAGGTGGAAGGTCAATGGAGAAAAAGACCCTGAACAAGATAGACATACTTAGGTTTTCGTGAGTAAGTGGCTGCATGCTAAATGCTACAAACACTGCATACAGTGGCTGGAAAATGTGGATTTAACCAAGGTCACTGATGGCCTCAGTGAAAACAGTTTCAATTGGCAGAAGTAAAATGACCTAGCTTGAGAAGTGAATCATGTTTAAATGGGGGGGAAAGGCATTCATGAAAACCTAAGTAAATAAAAGCTGTCTGAATCATAGTCAGATATTGAAAAGACACCTAGGCAGATGGAACAAAAAAGGAAAGGGAGGAGGTTTTAAGAGTCTCATTCTGTCCTTCACACCATCTGGGAGCTTCATGAACAAAGAAGAAAAAGCTAAGACCAGATAGGTGTAAATAATAGGTACTTTGCAAAGAGGACTGAGGGGTAGGGGAGGGAATGTAATTGTACAAAAATGAATGAACATTTTAAAAAAGTGAACTGGGGGAGGAGGAAAGAAGGGAGGGGTTAATCTATCTTTTCTGTAAACTTTCATTAAAATCATAATTAAAATACAAAATTTTATTTAAAAATGGCATTTACTATTAGATAACACTGAAAATGTCTACATTTACACAGAACTTTATGCTTTAAAACATTTGCTGATATACTCTGTTATTTAGACAGGAATAAGAGGCAGCTTTACTTTACACCTGAGCGTATTTACATGTAGAGAGGTGGAGGAGGGAAAAAAGGGCAGTTTCAAGGAGGCAGCAGGACTTTATCCTAAGCCCAGAGCAGCATCTCTACATGGCCACAAACACTTTGCATAGAAAGAAATGTGTCAGTGATAACAGCAACTTGAAAGATCAGACAGAAAACTTAGGCAGCAGTGAGCTTATGTGAATGGCGGAACAACAATTGAAAAAAAGAGGATGAGGGTGGATCCACAATCCAAAGAATGCAAGCAATGCCTCTTAGCAGCACATGTAGAAAAGGCTGGATTAGTGGTGTGTTTTGTTGCGTATATTCTCAACAACAAGTCTTTGTTTAAAATTACTTTTTTTAAAAAAAGAAAGAAATGTTGTATAGCCCTGGGTTATGTCTCAGCTACTGCATTTGGACAATGGTAATAATAGAATCTAGCTCAAATTATTGACAAATACATATATAAAGGGCTGACTGATAAGTGCTATTGGAAGATATCTAGCCACAATAAACATAATTATCTTAAAGTCATCAAATAGAAAAACATCTACTCACCTCACTTTTCTCCCTCTGTGTATTTTTATCTGTGGTAAATATGCAGATTTGTCCACACTAGGTACGCAGATATCATCCACAAATGCTCTTCTCCCTCAGCCTCCAGGTCTATCAGGTGAAAGTCCATCTAATCCAGCGTTTCTCAAACTTTTGCTCATTATTGACACCCGTGGACAACTTTCCAGATACTCCTCCCCTAAATGCTTCCTCCTCCCATGAAATGTCAATGCCAAAGTAGCAATACCTTTTTTTTTTATGCTCTGTGTTCTTCCGAGAGGCAACATACAAGTGATTTTCCCCCTCCTTCAAAAACCAATTTTGACCCCTTGGAAATCAGACCTCCCCCACTGAGAATGTGTATTTTAATCTTTCAATCTCATAAATATCCTTAAATCTCATTGCTTTTCTATCATCATTGTGATTGTCCTGTCCTTGAACATTTTTCATCTGGATTCCTCCAAAACCATAAAATCTATTCTTGAGATGGTTTTTAAAGTCAGTCTGGATAGACTTAAGGTCATATATTGGTACTCATGGACTTGCTTTCATTATCCTAAGTTTCTATTTGAACTTGCATATGAACCTATTCACACTTAATTTGAAACCATCACAAGAATAGATTTGATGTACTAAACACTAATGATCAATGATATCAAGGACAGCATTCATGAAGAAAGCAAAAGAGCCACTACAAAAACAAGGAAGAAAGAAAAGACCAAAATGAATGTCAGAAGAAATCCTGGCAGTTGTACTATAACGCTGAGAGGTCAAAACAAAGGGAAGAAATGCTAAACTTAGGAGATGAGCAAATGATTTCATAGGGCAGCAATGTACAAAGAGATGGAGTTAGGAAATCGAATGGAAGAACACAGTCAGAATTCCTCAAGCTGAAAGACCTAAAGAACAAATTCAAACCTCCAGTTGCAATACTGAAGGATTCTACAAGCAAAATCTTGAATGACTCATAAAGTAACAAAAGAAGATGGGACAAATGTAGAGTCTACCAAAGAAAATTAGTCAACACTGAACTATTTCACAAAGAACCAATGGTAATGTAAGGAAAAGTTTAAGCCACATTGAAGGCATTAGCAAAGCATAAACCCCAGAGATTGACAGAATAACAAAAAGTTTCAACCAACAGCTATAGCCAATGCTCACAAGCATTGTGGGAAAGAGTTATCTATCTATTTAACTAAGTGGGAGAGAATCCCTATTTATTCCCATTTTTCAAAAAAGAAAAAGAAAAAACGGCGATGCTCCAAACAGACTGTAGTAATTATAATACATCAAATCTTGCTGAAGATTATTACAAAATGACCAGAACAATATACATTGACAAGGAACTGCCAGAAATTCAAGGTGTGTTCAGAAGCGGCCATGGTACGAGGGATATCATTGCTGATGTCTGATGGATCTTAGTTGAAAACACCTATTACCAGAAAGATGTTTACTTGAGTTTTATTAACTATGCAAAGGCACTTGACTGTGTGGATCATTACAAATTATGGCTAACACTGAGAAGAATGAGAATCCCAGAACACTAATTATGTTCATGTGAAAGCTATACATAAACCATGAAGCAGTTGTCCAAACAGAAGAAAAAGGAAACACTACATGGTCTAAAATCAGGAAAGGTGTGCATTAGTGTTGTAACCTTTTTCCATATCTACTTAGTCTGAATGATGAGCACATAATTTGAGAAGCCAGACTCTACGAAAACTGTGACATCAAGGTTGGAGGAAGACTCATTAATAATCTATGTTATACAGATAACAAAACCGTACTCAGAGAAAATGAAGAAGGCTTGGAGTACTTAAAGAAGAAAATAAGAGAATATTAATATAAATTGAATATGGACTGCATCTCAGTATCAAGAAAATAAAAATCTTTACCACTGCACCAACAGGCAACATCATGATAGATGGAGAAAAGACTGAAGCTGTCAACAATTTCATTTTACTTAGATTCACACCCAACACCCATGGCAACAGCAGTCAAGAAATCAAAAGATATGCTTCATTGGGAAAATCTGCTGTCAAGGACCTCTCTGAAGTGCTTAGAAGCAGGGGAGCCAGTTTAAATGCTAAGATGCACCTCATTCAAGCCATGCTGTTTTCAATTGTTTTTTGTGCATCTGAAAGTTGTACAATGGATAAAGTCTAAAGAGAGTTGACAGCTTTGAATTGCAGTGCTAATGAACAGTATTGACTCTCCTATGGACAGCCGAAAGAACAGACAACTCTATTCGAGGAAATGCAACTAAGGTGCTCCTTAGAAGCAAGGGGTGGTGAAACTTTGTCTCCTACTTTGGGCATGTTATCAGAAGGAGCTTGTCCTTGGAAAAAGACAGCATGCTGGGAAAAGGTAAAGGGTCAACAAAAGAGAGAAAGGCCCTCAACAAGATGAATTGACACACTGATTGTAAGAATGGGCTTGAGCATAACTGAGCTAGTGAGGACAGGATGGGATGGGATAGGACACGGAATGGGACGGGATGGGATGGAACAGGACAGGACAGGACAAGGTTTAGATCTATGGTCCCTAAGATCACTATGAGTCCTAGTCAACTGTTCAGCACCTGACCGTAACAAAACTCCAAAGATGTCCCAACTAGGTTCCTTGACTCCATTTGTGCTAGTTTCACCACCCAGAATGATCTAAAATTCAAGTCTGCTCATGTCAATCCCTCTCTCAACATTCATCACTTAGTGTCCTACCGGCCTTATACCTCTAGGGCACTCAGAGTGCCTGCCGAGCAGGTCTCTGCCTGCGTCACCAGCCTTAGCCTTCTCCCCCTCCCTCCACTCACCACGTGCCAAGCACATACTATTTACCACCTGTGCCCCTATGCCATGGCACTGTCTATTCTCTTTTTCTAGATTGTCCTTTCCCCTTTGCCTAGTGAACTTCTACTCTCCCTTCAGAAATATGGTCTACACATGCTCCGCAAAGCCTTCCCATGCCGCCCTCTTACCCCAGGCTAACTAGTGACTGTACTATTCCTCTGACATATGTTTGTCACAACTCTTCAGCAACAGCTAATAATACTAACAATGGACACTGATTCAGTGGTTACTCTAAGCACTTAAAATGTATTATCTCATTTCTCTAAAGCAACTTGAATGCAGGCATTATACTGAATTCATTTCTGTGCCTCTTTACATCCAAGGTACTCAGGAGACACCCAATAAATGCTTGATGAAGTGAAGCAGGGAAGCAAAATGTTGGGAGCTCCTAGTACTTTGCTCTTTCCACTGGTTCATACAGCCTCTCCTGTTTGTTACAGTATTAAGGGTGTTTATCCTGGTAACAAGGAATAATGGGGTGGGGGCTATGGAGCCCACACATAAGTGACCCTCCAGTGGCTTTTCAGAGACAGTAAATTGTACAAGACGAGACTGCCCATCTTTTTCTCATGGAGCAGCTAGTGGATTTGAACTGCATACCTCTGGGTTGGCAGTACAACTCTCTACTACTAAGCCACCAGAGCTCCCTAAATAAGAGTAGAGGTATACGATTATACTAGAAAAAGTTTTCACAATTTCACTGAAATTGTAAATTTTAATGAGAAAAAAAAGTCATTAGGAATATCTTTAAAAGTAGAGGGTAAAAAAAAAATATCTAATCTTGTCTGGTGGCCTGGTGGTTAAAAGCTGTGCTGTAATCCTTATAAAGTCACATGGTTCAAACCCACTAGCTGTTCTGCTGGAGAAAGAAGTGTAATCTCCTCCCATTAGATTAACTGCCTCTGAAAACCTGCTGGGGGGTCAGCTCTGGGTTGGTTCTGATTCGCTAGTACACAACAAACAATAGCCAAGTGCTTATACATCCAATCTATTTGAAGTAAAAATACATATTATTTTAATGTTATTGACAAAGGTTTCATCATCTAACAATCTAGAGAAAGCAACAAAGCGGAAAAAATTCAGAAATTTAATATTGAAAAGCGCGCAAACAAGAGACTTTGAACAAACCAGGTTATGTAACAATCTTGTTAAAAACACTTTGAAACTGAATCCTCACACAAAGATAAACAGAAAAATACTTTAAACAGCAAAGTGAAAACTACCCCTCAGAGTTCCTCAAGAGTCATCTGGGGAAGGTCATTCAAGTCCAGTGCTCTCACTGCCGACCTCTGCAATGTGGAATGACAACACGCCTTAACTATCATTTGAAAAGGCTGCTTCAGGTTGATTCAGGCAGTTTAACAGTTTGAAGGGGAAAGCCCATACATATTCTTTTGCACATGCACATGTGACATTCTGAATTTTCTTCACTTAAGACTCACATGAGAAATTTGGCATCATATGAGAAGACTTAAATCACATGGACTTAAGGTTTTGGGTCTAGAAATAACTTTTTGGAAATGAACAAGATTTTGAAAAGAAAGAACATCTGTAGCAGAAATTCCCCTGACTTAATCTGGAGACTGAAAAAGAAATTCAAACTATGACAGGTTCCTGTTACAGCTCCTATTCCTTTATTGTAAACAATGGTTATCTGGGGGTGATAAAATTATGGGTGATTTCCTTTTTCTTGATAACTTTCTAGAGCCTTTTTTATAATCACCACTAGTGCTGATTTTCCATTCAGTATGCCTTGATGGCTGGCACAGTGGTTAAAGAATTCAGCCCCTCATCAAAAGGTAGTGCATTTGAACCCAACAGTCACTCCTAGGAGAAAAAAAGGGCAGTCCACTTCTGCACAAATTCACAGCCTAGGGGGGGAAAAATTCTTCTGGGGCAATTCTATTCTGTCCTACAGGGTTTCTAGAAATCAGAATCATTTTGATGGCAGAGGGAGTTTCGGTTTTGGGGTTTTTTTTTTAACATTCAGGAAATGTTTTTCACTTTTCACTTTAGGAGGGAAAAACCCCTGGAATTTTGTTTAACTAGCAACAAAGTTTTGTTATTAATTTCAACTACCACCAAATCAATTATTGCAGCTAAATTCCCTTACACGCATACACAACGTATCTAATAAGTACTTTAAGGGGCATGTATCCCAAGAAAACCTGAAGCATATGTCTCCCCTTAGATCTGTGTTCTTGAACAGCTTTCCTGAAAGAATACAGCAGAAGTAAAATTATGCCAGTTTCCAAACTTTATTGCTGTTCAGTATCATCAAGTAGAGCACTCTCATAGTGACCCTAAGAAAACAGACCTGAACCTTGTCCGATCCTGGGCCATCCTCATAATCTCTGACACAATCAATCCCTTAGCTGCAGTACTATATCAATTCATCTGGTTGAAGGTCTTCCTCTATTTGAAGAAGAATTAGACATCGGGATTGGAGGAACACTCATCAATAACCTACGTTGGGCAGATGACACAACCTGGTGTGACGAAAGTGAGGAGGACATGAAGCACTTGTTGCAGAAGATCAAAGGCTGTGTAGACTTCAATATTAATTGCATCTCAACATGTAGAAGACAAAAATTTTGAAGGCAAAGATGACAAAGCGTCATCTCACATACTTTTGGCTTGTTGCTAGGAGAGGTTATTCTTTGGAGAAGGACGTCATGCTTGGAAAGGTGCAGGGACAGCAAAAGAGAAGAAGACCTTCAACCAGATGAACTGACATTAAAAAAAATTCTCACCATGAGACAGAGAAGCAACATTCTGACAAATGGAAAGAGGATTGAAACCGTCAGTGATCTTGTCTTACCTGGATCCACAATCAGAACACTTGGGACTAGCGGTCAGGAGATCAGGAGACTGTTCACTGGGAAAATCTGTAGTCAGGACCTCTCTAAATTACTGAGGAGTTATGATGCGTTTGAACACTTAGATGCACCTGATTTAGGCCAAGATCTTTTCAGTCACTTGTCATGCTGCTGAGAGCTGGACAGTGAATGAGGATGACAGAAGAAGACTTTGATAGCTTTGAACCGTAGTGATGGAGAAGGGGACTGAATATTCTATGGATCAACAAAAGAACAAACAAATATGTCTTAGAGAAGGTGCAGCCAGAGTGCTCCTTAAAGGCAAAGATGATAACATTTCATCTCCTAGTCTTTGGGCATGTTACTAGGAGAGGCTATCCCTTAGCCCTTTAAAGAGGTCCTTGGCAGCAGATCTGATCATTGCAATATGTTGTTTGATTTCTTAACTGATATTTACATGGGCATGAATTGTGGATCAAAGTAAAATCAAATCTTTGACAACTTCAGTTTTTTCCTCATTGATCATGATGCTGTTTATTGGTCCAGTTACGTGAATTTTTGTTGAAATTTTTTGTTGAATTTCTGAAAAAGAAATATGTTACAATTCAGGATCAGAAACAACTCAGGCAGGATATGGTTCTTCAATTGGCACAGCCTCTTCTCAGTCATGACCCTGGCCCCTTAGGTCCTCAGGTCTCCTGGGCTGGCCTAGCAAGTATTACAAAGCACTTCAGCTTCACCAATAAATTCCCAGAGACAATTAACTTCACTAGTAAGCCTTAGCATGAAGGTATTCAGCTCTCTCACTCTGGATCTACTGGATTCACAAACCTAACTCTGCCAAGTGGCCAGAGGCATCCCGCTCTGCTAGCAAGCTGCCTCCCTGCAAGTGCTCAACCCCTCTGCTCCATGGGCTGGAGTTCCATGCACCTTACATTATTAGTGAGCTGTCAAATCCACCTTCCTTGCTTGATCTCACCCAATTTTGTAGGAGTCATAAACTTACGATGAGAAAGACCATGAAAAAGCAGTCCACTGAATCACAGAACTCGACCATTGTGCTGAGGAAACACTAATCCTCTGTGGAAAGACCCATATCAGAAGAAACCAACAAGTAGTACTGACTTTCCAAAGATAAGGGTGACTAGTTTGGGAAACAGATTCTCCAGTTCCTAAATGAGACTTGCCCAAACTGCTCATTCACAAAACAAATGAGTATCACTATAGGCAGCTAAGTTTATGAATGATTTGCTATAAAGCAAAAGATAATAAAAATACTATATTATATTTATTATAAAACTGTGTGAGCATAACAGGAGGCAGAGTCCAATCTCCACTAACTTCAAAAAGGGGGAAGGAGAAACCTCATTGCTATCAACAGCATCAAGTTGAAACCAATGAGGTCAAACACGCTACCATACTCCACACCTTGTAACAATTCTAAAACCAACCATCCTTCCCACAGCACTCACTACTCCAATGGGTTCAATAATTCACTGCAACAGCCAGACATATAACTTATAAACATCCTACATCACAATTATGGGGTTTATTAGGAAAGTGATGCATTACAGTTCAGGTTGTAAACATGAAGGATACAGTACTTCAGGCTGGACAGTCTCGGCTCTGGTGCACTAATAGGAAGGCTTTTCCCTGGCCCTTGGATTTGCAGCTTGGCCTCTACCCTGCCTGGGCAAGTGTTAAAAGCTTCTTTAGCTCTGCCAATTAAGCGCCAGAAGAATCCCCACTCTATGAACAAACCTAGGCCAAAAGGCACTCATCTCGAGCTTCACAGGTCAAGAGCCCACACCTCAGGTCTCCACCACCTCTGCTGCTGTCACACTCTCCATGTCATCTCATGTTTTTCTATGTCTGGCTTACAGGGTCCTATAGACGATTTCTCCTTTGTCAAATGGTGTGATGCTGGTTTTTGTCTATAGAGGGCACTGGAGAGACACTACAAGGCTAAAGAAGAGGAAGGGGCTTTCCTTTCAGGTTTGAGAAAACACAGTCTTCAAGGTGTACCGTGCCAGAGGCACTTACCCACATTTATGTTCTCTGCTACTCACTGAACTGATCTGTGAGGGTCTGTTTTAACCACTCACATCTACTGAGTTTCTAGGACCCTGTCTACCCCTCTCAGTGGGTTGCTTTTCTAGATCAACTCTAGTTCACATGTATGCCACCCATAAATTCACATGGCAGCTGTTTCAACAACTACAGTGAGGTCTGACTCTCTGCGTTAGGGTGGGAGGGACCTCTTCCAAGCTCTAGAGGCTTCTTCCTGTGCTCTCCTTCAGCCTTGGAAACAAATAGCTGCTCCCAGGTGCTATTCCTGTATTCCTGAGAGACCTCTTTTACCCTTTCAGCAGTTAACAATAGTCAATAATCTTTTACTAGCTAATAATTATTTATATCAAATTTCCCCTGTTCATATTATTATGTGGTTTCTCTCTCCTAAATAAATGCTGACTGACACATGAGGGGACAAAGGGGCCGAAACAAACAAAGCAGAGGCTTGAAAAGGCACATTTTCCCAGAGCACCATCATATGATTCACTAATAATAAAAACAGACTGAAAGGGAAAAGATAAGTCTAAAAATTAAACAAGAAAAATGTCCATGTCAATCTTACTCAAAAATCTTTATTTTGCCTAATCACATTTCTTAGAAAAACATCTTTTATCTTCCTTGGTACTTTTTTTTTAATTTCTCATTTGGTAAACTGTTTTAAAAAAAGAAAGTGATGTGCATACAATGAAAATGTTGGCAACTTGTGAGATCTTGAGGCAAGAAAGGTTCGGAAAATAAAGAAACTATAGCTATCCTAAGTCAGGTATCTAAGACATGTGACTGCACCCAGAACCAACATCTAGTATAAGAGACAGAATAGAAAGTGACTAGAAGCATGGGCTGTGAAGCCAAGTTGCCAGGGTTCAAAACACAATTCTGCTACTTTCCAGCTGTGTGATCATGAGCAATTCATCTAACACATAAATTTCTATAAAAGAGAAATGATCCTCAAAACTGTAAAATACAGTGTGGTAGGCAAAGGGAGTGAGCATCAGACATCTATTAACTTCACAAAGGGGATGAACTCTCATGAACAGTAACAGGAATACAAAGATGATTCTTGGGAGGTCAAACATGCCTCCACACTCCACATGTTCCTCTAACAATTCCAACACCAACCATTCCTACCATGGCTCATACTACTTCTCCACACAGAAGTCACAGACAATACTCACAAATATGAAGGAGTTTTGGTTTGGGTGGGGTTTTTTTCATATGGAAAAAGGCATGAAGGGTTTTTTATGGAAGCTAAAAATTATACTTCAGGTTGGAACCACTTGGGATTCAATTCTTCAATCAGGACATCCTCTTCTCATGCATGCTATCAGCCGGGACTTTCTCTTACCTCCGCCTCACAGCACTGCTCTCTGCCCAGTTCGGGCAACTGATACAAACTCCTCCTATAAATACGGACAATTCAGGGCCACCCCTTCTCTGCTATTAATCATAGGCCTGAAGAGACCTGGCTTCAGCTCCATGGGCTTGCAGACCTAGCTGCCTCAACATGTGCCCAAAGGCACACACTTTGCCACCAATTACTCAGCTTCCCCCGCCCTCCCCAGGTGCTAGGAGCCCACAGCTCTTTCACACTGATCTCTGGTTCTCTGCCATCTCTGTTTCCAATGCTGCCACTGCCACTGCCATCTCTGTCACTGCTGCCACCAGTGTTGCCATCATCTCTGCTGTAGTCTCTCGGTCTTGCTCCATCATGACAACAGTGCCAAAGTACTTTTCTTCCAGTATAATCAGAGATCTCAGCTCCAAAGAATTCACCACCCTCTCTGATCCTAGCTTCCTGATATTGGTGTTATCTTCATTTTCCACCTCTGCTCAATTTAGCCTTGAGGAATGGCAGAACTGATCAAACCTCGTATTAGCATCCTACACACTTCATTTCCTTCATCCTCCTCAAAAGGTGCTATTTATTTACATTATTAGCAAGTTGTCTTTTGGTGGCCATCTCAAACATCACATATGCATAGCGCTAACCATCCCAGAACATTTAACAGTGTCCATGCAAAACCTGTACCTAGATGAAGAACTACTGTCTGAACAGAACAAGGGAACTCTGCATGGTTTAAAATCAAGAAGGGAATGTAGCAGGGCTGGATCCTTTCTCCAAACCTATTGAATCTGTATGCCGAGCAAATCATTCGAGAGGGCGGACTTTATGAAGACTGTGGCAGCAGGATCAAAGGGAGACTCATCAACAATCTGCATTATGCACATGACACAACTTTGCTTGCTGAAAGCAAAAAGGACATGAAAGGCTTGCAGCTGGAAAATCAAAGGCTACAGCCTTCAACAGAGATGACATTTCAACATCAAGAAGACGAAAATCCTCACCACACAGGGCCAACAGGCAATATTATGATTAATGGAGAAATGACTCAAGTTGTCAATGACTTAATCTTACTTGGATTCACAATCTAAATACCAGCAGTCAAGACATCAAAAGACATACTGGATTGGGAAAATCAGCTGTCAAGGACCGCGCCAAGGATTAAGACGCAATAAAGTCAATTTAAATATTAAGGTGCACCTGATTCAAGCCATTGTCTTTTTACTTACTTGCTCAGTATCTGAAAGTTGAGCAAGGGCTGAGGATGACAGAAGAAGAGTCGATGCCTTTGAGTTGTGATGTTGGAGAAGAGTACTGAATATCCCAGACACCATCAAAAGTACAAACAAATATGTCTTGGAGAATGTACTGTCAGTGTGCTCATTAGAGAGGATGGTGAAACATCAGCTCACATATTTTGGGCATGTTGTTAGGACGGACCATCCTTAGAAAGGCATATCATGCTTGAAAATGTGGAGGGTCCGAGAGAGAGAGGAAGACCCTCAACAAGATGGATTGTGGCGACTGCAACGATGGGCTCAGATATATCATAAACGGTGAGGATGGCCCAGGAAAGAGCAAGGTTCAGATCTGCTATGAGTCATTATCGACTTGACAGGACCTAACAATAACACAACCCAGTCATACAATAAGACTTACAAAGTCAATGGCTAGAAACGCTATACTGAATAATCCACTACAACACTTCATAGTACTTCAAAAGGTCATATAAAGTTAAAAAAAAAAGAAGTGTTTATACAGCTGCGACCCTTAGACAGTGCCCATTCCAAATATGCTTCCTAAGTTCCTCTCTAGGGAACTCTGGGAGCCAGGTAGTAAGAAGCAGCCCTGCAATCCTAAAGGCATGCAGTTCAAATTTACTAGCTACCTCGCAGGAGAAAGACAGGCCATCTCCTCCCACCTGATTAGCTGCCTGTGAAAAACTGCTGAAAGGTCAGCTATGGGTCAGTTCCAACTTGACAGCACACAGCAACAACCACCCCCCTATGGCAATAATAATAATAATAATAATAATAATAATAATAATAATAATCTAGCTTATTTTTAAAATTCAAATACATTGTTTTCCAGAACAGATTCTTACAATTTCCCTCACCCCCTCCCCATCAAATTGTACAACCCCATGATTAACCTCCCTTCCCCTGCACATCCTCATCCCTCTGCTTCCACCCTCTCACCCTGCTGGATCCTTAGATTCATTCTATAATAATGGTTTTATACAATATTTATCCTTGTGGGACTGAGTTAGTTCACTCAGCATAATGTTCTCCAGTCCCTACCAACTTAGGGAGTAATTTATAAAAACATTGCTCCTGTGTGCTGCATAGTATTCCAATTTCTCAGTCCATTGGTTTGTGGTTGCACATCTGGACATCTATGTCAATACTTTCAATCCTTCCCTACCACCACCAAAAAAAAGTATATATATATTTATGGTTTGGTGAGATCTATCTCATTTCAAAAACTGCTCTCCTATTATTTTTTTTTTTTGTCAGAGATCTCCCCAAAACTCTAAAGAGCCTGATCCAAACCATAGTATTTTCATTTGCTTCCTATGCATCTGAAAGTTGAGCAAGAATCAATGCCTGTGAACAGTGGTGTCAGCAAAGAGTACTGGATATGCCATGGACTGCCAAAAGAACGAACAAATCTATCTGGAAACTAATGCAACTAGAGTGCTCCTTAGCGGCAAGGATGGGGAAGCCTCATCTCACTTACTTTGGACATATTTTTTTCAGGAGGGACCAGTCCTTGGAGAGACATTATCCTGGCAAAGACAGAGGGTCAGGAAGAGAAGACGACTCTCGACTGACACAGACCACCACAATGGGCTTGAGCACAACAGGGATCGTGACAACGCTGTAGGACAGGGCAAGGTTCAGGGCTGCTATTATGGGCCAGCTAACGTAGTGGTCGACTCAGCAGCACCTAACGCAACAATGCTTCTACCATCTCTGGTCCTCCCCCCGGGCCTTGCTATAATAAAGATATGCAGAGAAGATGTGAGACATTTTCAAACCAAAAGGAATACAGGATATCAACAAAGCTGCCCTTTCCTACCTCCGCTGATCCAGTAACTGAGGGGACTCATGACCCCAGCTCGGCCAATCAGACTTTGAGTCGTTAAGTGTAGGCCAGAGGAAGGAACTTTCATGGAGATGGTCAGCCAACGGTCTCAGGTCCCAGAGTGGCCTCATTCCTACCTTTCCTGGTCCTAGAATTCAACAATCCCTTCAAAGTTATAAACTATTGTGCTTAGAGAAACGACTGATTTTGAGTAGAATAGTAGGATGTGCTACTACTCGAATAAAAACAAAAAAAAACACAAACAAACCTCTTTCTTTGTTTTTCCCTCTCTCTCTGTCTTTCATGTAACACTGAGTTCAAACCAACTCCTAGCTAACCCTCCAGCAGGTTCTCAAAGGCTGTAAACTGCATCGTCGGAGATGGCCCATCTTTCTTCCACAAAGCAGCTGATGGGTTCAAACTGCAATACAACTCCACTAAACAACCAGAGAACCCACAGAATAGATATACACATATAGTATGTGTACACACACTCACAACACATACAAAAACAGACTATGAAACCCAAACCCAACTGCCTTCAAGTCAATTCTAACCATTAGCTACCTCTTGTGCATCAGCACAGAACTGTGCTCTACAGAGACTACAAGGGCTTATTTGTCAGAAGCAGACAGCCAGGCCTTTATTACAAGGCGTCTCTCTTCCTGGGTGGACTCAGTCAGTCAACCTTCTGGGTAGCACTAAGCATGCTGACTGCACCACCCCAGGGATATGTTTTCTCATTTGTAAAGTGATGTTCTCTAAACTCCCTCCCAGTTCTAAATTTCCACAGTTCTAACAAGACAAGCCTTAGCTAATGTGCTCTCTTACTCTGTAATTCTCTCAACTTCACCATTAGCACTCCTCACACCCCACATACTTTCTCAAGAATGAGCAGAACTCAATGGAAGATGCTTTAAGTCTTCTATTTAAGTTATAAAACCACAAGCCTCTAGTTCACCACTTAGTACATCTCAGCAATATTATTTTGGTACCTCTCTGCTACAGCACAGAGCATAAATAGAACATGGGCATTTCCAGGAATTGTCAACTTGGCACTTCTTGTAAGGAGTTAAGGTTTCTTTTATAACATTAACAAAAATAAAGCCAAAGACTAAAACCTACCCAAAACATCGTTGAGCTGTCACATTTCTTTCTCAATTAAAATTTATTGTTTGGAAAAGCACAGTGTACTCCATATATATATATATATATATATATATATATATATATATATATATATACTCTTCTTACCGCTCAATCTGAGGGACAAGTATAAACACAGCTGCCTATTAAAATTAAGTAAAGTCAAACATTCCTGCAGCTCGCTACAACAGCATCCTACAAGTTTGAACCACATCCATAAAAAGAGAAAGCTCCTTTGCTAAGCCTACAGTTACACTCAGAGGCCATGCCACCAGAAAAGCAGTACTGGAGCTGACAGCATAAGATAATATGATTGATAAGCTCCAAAAATGGGGCCTGATTTCAGTATCAGAGGGGTCAACACAATAACCCTCACCTGATCATGGCCAAGATTGTCTTTTTTTTTAACTCTTCAGGTAGCAAGGTGGGATAGGAAAAATCCAGACACTCTGTCCCTTGACCCCATATGACCTTATATAATACAAAAAAAGGGGGGGGCGGAAATGAAGAGGAAAGAAAAGCATAAACTAGGAACTAATCTTAAGACAACAGGCAGAAAAGAGCGTGGGCAGCACCACATGTCTGGAAGAGACTGAAGAAGGGGAGAGTAGAAAGAGGGGTTTCAAAGTCATCACCTGCTCCATGGGAGAAAGAAGGGCAATCTCCATCCCTACAATTAACTGACTCTGAAAACTCGCTGGAGGGTCAGCTACAAATCAGACTGGAGAGTACATAACAACAACAACAATAACAATGGCAACAGTATACACTGATATTCCATGGGAATGAGTGAGTGAGTGATTCATACAACCTCAAAAAGAAGTACTGGTAGTGTATTAAGTTCTATGATGGGCTGCTAACTGAAAGGTTGGTGGTTAGTGTACACTAGCCACTCTGAGGAAGAAAGAGGAGGCAGCCTCTTCCTGTTAAGATTTATAACCTCAAAAACGAGAGGGAAGTACACCATGAATTAGGGTCACTCTGACAGCAACGGGTACAGATCCTGTATGCCCCATTCTTCCATCTTTCCTATACAAAAACATGAACAATTCTTCAAATGCACAGCTTTGTGAGGTCCACAGCTGGGAAAGATGGGAACCAGGTAACTAACAAGGGGAAAATGTCAGAGTTCCCAGCCCTGGCTGCATTCTGAAATAATCTAGCCAGGTGTTTGTTCAAGCATGCCTGAGTGTGTGCTCACATGCATGCAAGTGTGTGTGCACAGATACGCACATGTACGTGTTTGGTTAACAATGACCATACCCACTCTCAGTAATTTTAGGATGAAGTGGTGTTAGATGGGGTCTAGGCAAAAGTAGTTTTAAAAAATGCTCCCCAGGTAATTCTAATGCACAGCAAAGGCTAAGCAATATGTTTAAAAAAATTACCCTGGTGGTCAAGATGTGATTGATGTGGCCAAATGGCCCATACCTTCCCCAGAGGGAGGGAAAAGTCATGGTGAGAATTTCTAAGAGAAAAGTACATTTTATCTGTTTTTTTAAAGTGAAATGGAAGCATCCCTGCTGGGGAGAGACTCATCACATGGTTTGCTATTCCTAGAAAGAGCTGCAATTAGCTGCCAACAGATGCATTATTTCATCAGTCCCATAAATACTCAATAAAAGTCTTCCATCCTTCTTTTATGTCAGCATGGTAGAGGTGAAGGAGGAGTCTTCTGATAAAATACTGTACTATCATAATTTCCTTAAAAATGATTAAAATTACTACCAATAAAAGCAAATCTTTTCTGTAAAATCTCATCCTTGTATACATCTAAAAGCCCTAGAAAATGGGTAAAAAACCCTCAAAACCCTGGCAAAACAAACTGCATCAGTACAGTTTTTCAGTCTGTTGTCATGGTTAACACTACAACATAACACAATTCCATTTCAAACCCAGTAGGGAGCCAAGACAGCCCAACAAAGAAAGTTCTAAAGTAAAAGTCATGAGGTCTGGATTTCAGTCTCAGTAATAAATTATATTAACTAGTGGTGTGATTGTGAGCAAGCTAACCTCCTTTCCCTAGGCCTCGGTTGTCTCAGAGAAAAATTAGATGATCTGTGCGTCACTCGCAAATTCCATAATACCAGAATATGGCTCCATTTCATTGACTTTGTAACATTAGACAATAAAGGTGCTTAAAATTTAGAAAACGTACATTTAAACCATGCTAGCAATTCTCATAAATTCACCCAGTTCCCACACTGTGCATAAAACCAATGAGCAAAACAATTAAAGTGTTTCTTAAAACGTGTTATCGTCACGTCAAGCCAGAGTTGGAGAGGCCCTTTCCTGACTATTCCAGCCAGGTGGCAGTGCCTGTCCCAAACCTCCAGCTGCTTTTGAAATGACACTCGCAATGAACAAAACCTCTACAGGTTTTAATACCAGTGGCCTAGTCCCTAGGGAGTCGTGCTGCTAACGCAAAGGAGGCATCTCTTCCAGCAGTTCAAATCCACCAGCAGCTCCAAGGAGAAAGGCCATCTCCTAGAAGTCAGTTCCAGCAGTGAATTTCCATATTATACCATTATTATTTCCTTAGGGGGTTCTGGTGGCCTAGTGCACTGCAATCCCAAAGACAAGCAGTTTGAATCCACCAGGTGCTCCACAGGAGAAGGAAGGGCGATCTCCTCCCACACTACTGACTGCTTCTGGAAACCAGCTGGCGGGGGGTGGCGGGTGGGGTCAGCTGTGAGTTGGTTCAGACTCTATGACACACAGCAACAACATTATTTCCCTATAGTTGGATTGACACTGTGACTGTAGCAATGGGCTCAAACATGTCACAAACGATGAGGATGACATAGGACAGGTAACAACAACAACAGTGGTAAGGAGCTGCACTGCCAACCCAAAGGCACAGGGTTCAAATCCATCAGTTGCTCTGAGGGACAAAGATGTTTTCCATCACCTCCTTTGCAATTACTGCCTCTTAAAACCCACTTCAGGGTCAGGTATAATGACTTAGTTCCTGGAGGGTACATTACAACATTATTTCTTTAGTATTTTTATATTGACCAATGTTTATTTATATAAAAATAAAGATATTTTTTGAAGGGAATTTCACAAATAGAAAGCTGCTTCACTTCCACAAAATACAAGAGAGAAAATCAATATAATTAAACTCTAGCTAAATAGTGTGGCTTAATTAAGGATTTCAGCAAATTCAAGACAAGTGTTACAAATATATTTGTGCCAAGCACAAGCATTCACTAGGACAAGATCAGTATTGAAACTGTTGTTGTTATATGTCGTCAAGTCACCTGCAACTCAGAACAACTCTATGTACAACAGCTCTGAAGCCTGCCCTGTCCTGAGCCAGTTTCACTGACTCCGACACACCTACCCCCATTGCCCTGGTTACTATATCAATCCATCTCATCCAGAGTCTTCCTCTCCTGCACTGCCCCTCCACCTTTCTGAGCACGATGTCCTTCTCCAAGGACTGGTCCCTTCTGGACACATGCCCAAAGTATGGGAGACGGAGCTTCAAAGTCCTAGCCTCTAAGGAGAAACTTGATTTCATCCTCTCTAAGACAGAACTATTTTTTTTCTTGGCAGGCCATGGTAGGTTCAAGACTCTTCTTCAGTATCACAACTCAAAGGGAATTCTTCTTCTGTCATCCTAAGTCATTGTCCAGCTCTTTGATGTATAGCAAGTAACTATGAAGACCATGGCCTAGATCACACCTTAGTCTCTAAACTGACATCATTGCTACTCAGTACTTTTTTTTTTGCTACTCGGTACTCTTAAAAGTTTACTCACCACAAATTTATCTAATGCAATTCGTCTTTTGATTTCCTGACTACTGGTGCGAAGTGTCACTTGTGGTGCTGATCAAGGTGTAACTTTCAGCAACCTCAATCTCTTTTCCATCCATCATGGTGCTGCCAATTGGCCCAGTGATGAGAATCACCACAAAATTAAAAATGTACAATTCCATGGTTTTAGCATATTGACATATTTAGCAGCTCTCAGCATGGCAGAATTTAAAATATTTCCACATGATGGGATATTAATAATCCCAGGGACACGTCTCATCTAAAATTATCTCAAGAACCACTCACATTTGGGGAGCACGTAGCAGATCGCAATGATAATGACTGCGCCCAGGCCGACACATGGGCAGTGATCGGTCTCTGTGCTGATGCACCTCATCGGAGAGGCTTTCCCTCAGTAAGCCCTTTATCACTACACAGGTGACCTATTTCTCGTTATCATCATCACCTGCTATATTTCTTATTGACTCGTTTGCCATCTCTCCATCACCTCCCCTCATTACTAGACTATCCTGAGCAGGGGGCCTTTGTTTTGTTAACTATTGCTCCAGCCGCTCTTAATTCATCGCCCACCAGTGAGTTTCAATTCACAGTGACCCTCTGTGTGGTATCTGTGGCTGTAAATCATTATGGGAGGAGACTCTTTATCTTTGTCTTGCAGAGACACTGTTAGATTCGAACTGCTGCAGGCCATCTGATGAGAAGCACAGCTTGCTATCAATTACATCACCACAGCTCCTTGTTTTCCTGTCCAGTGCTCATTGAAGACTGTTCCCCCCACCTAGCTCAGGGAGAGGTCATGCTGTGGATGCAAACGCACAGTTACGTCTTGAGTACACAGATCCCACCAGGGGAACACCACTTAGCTACAGCGGATGGCCTGGATAAATCACGGGTCGGATAAGCTAAAATCAACACTTAGTTTACATGGCATGATTGGAGAAGCCTACAAAAAGAAACCCAGGCTAGAAATCTCCTTAATAGTAATCCTATTACCCCTAAAATGGCTGCCACTCAGCTCTTAACTTCTAAGGTACCAGAGAATACATATCTGTACACTGTGTACATATACAGAGGCAGAGTATATATATCGCAAAGAGTTGATATCTTGGCAGGGTCACTCAATATCAGCTCAAAAAGAGACAGGCAGAGTCCTAGAGCTCTTGGATAGAGGAGAAATAGGCCAGCCAGTGGGAGCTCTGGTGGCCTACTGTAAGGAGCTGCACTGCCAACCCGAAGGCATGAGGTTCTAATCCAATGGCTGCTCCAAAGGGCCGGTGGGGAATGAGCAATTTCTTCCCGTGTGATTTATAACCTGCTGGAGAGTCAGCTATAGGTCTGTTCTGGCTGGATACTTAACAAGAACATAACATGTTCTGCCCCAGTGAGGGCAGTGAGTGAGTCCAGGACTTAAGGACCGTGGCGAGGATCAGCTCAAGCCCAAGCAAGGTTAAGGCATGAATCAATCCAGGGAGAGCCACTCCAACCAGTAAAGCAGATCTACTGAAGCCCTCAAGCATCTGTAAGAGAAGCTGAGCTGGATGGCTGGAACTGGGTTCCTTTCACTTTGTCCTAAGGCTAAAAGTATACTAAGCAAAGGCCACGTGTAGGGAGGAAAAAAATGGTTCAGAAACAAACACCACTCAAGCCTAAAGGAGGACTAGGCTAAAAGGTAAAATACAGGGAAGCCAAGCAGCCTGTAAGTATCATAGTAGGCCTAGTCCCACGGCTATTAACGCAAAGGTGGTGCCTCTCAGGAGGTCTGAATCCATCATCAGCACTGACGAGAAAGATGAGACATTTCCTCCCCTGCAGTTTACCTCACAAAAACCTACTGGAGAGTCAGCTACAAGTTGAGCCTGACTCCATGGCAATGAGTGAACCTTCCAGTCACGGTTGGAATGGGGAGTCTTGTGGCCCAGGACTCACTGCCACCATAACCTAGGCTAAGTCCCGCCAGATGGTGAGGCCTGGGTGACAATAAACCTCCTCTGCAGATCCAGATTAGCTCAGACACTGGAGACAGCCTGGCAGTGCAGAGAAGCCAGGCAGGCGGCCACATGCTGCCCTCACCCCGATCCAACACTGTCCTCATTACTTACAGGACCTGACAGGAGCCCAGAGAGGATTTCCAGCTGATCTAGTGTCTAGATGATGACCTTGGCCAGTAAGGGACACACTGTGAAGTGATCTTTTCACAGTGTCAAGCCGGAGTAAGTCATTTTATCACTAGAGTACCCCTTTTAAAATGCAAGGGTCCTTACTGAATGAGGGAAAAAAAGCATGAAAAGACCATCTATTAGCATCTAAGCGACAGATCAAAGAACTGTCACCTAGGCAGAATCTGTGACAATAAAAAGGATCAAAAGGTTAACAGTAGGTTTTTGTGTTTGAGGATTTGCTCAAGAGAGGCAGGGAGCGTTAGAAGAGAGAATCCCTCTGAATCCTCCCTAAAAAAATTACACACAGACATATATAAGACGTACAAAGCTCTATCATCAAACAAGGCCTTTGCTGCAGCTCAGACTTGACAAATTGGACAAAAATTAAACACATAAAAGGAACACCAAGAATCTCTGACAGATTAAACAGAGAAAGCTTTTTAATAAAATAAAAACTGCTCAAGTTTAAGGATCATCCTCTTGTCCAGAGAAAGCCGTTCCTTCTCATTCTTCTCAAGCCCTCACAAAACAACCACAATGTGTGCAGCACACGAGTTAATGGTATTTATATATACATGCATATTTTTAAAAACATAAAGCCTCACAGTCTGTTGCTGTTCACGTTAATTCTGTCCTATGGCAACTCTCATTAGGTTTCCAAGGCTGTAAATCTTAATGGGAGGAGATGTTTCACCTTTCTCCTGAGGTGTAGCTGGTAGATTTGAACCATACAAAATTTCATGAAACAACATCTGAGCAAGAGCCTGTGGTGATGAAGGAGGATGTTCAAGCTGCTCTAAAGGAATTCATACCAACTGACATATTTCAACAGACGCTGCCTTGGATGTACTCACCAAGTTGTGCCAAGAAATCTGGCCAACTGACTTGAAGAAATCAAAATTTGTTCACATTCCAAAGAAAGGTTAGCCAACAGAGCATAGAAATTATCAAACAATATCATTAATATCACATGCAAGCAAGATTCTGCTGAAGATAATCCAAAAATTACTGGAACAGCACATCAATAGAGAAATGCCACGAAGTGCAGGCTGGGTTTAGAAGAGGCTGTGGTACTAGGGATATTGTAGCTAATGTTAGATGGATCTTGGCTGAAAGCAGAGAGTACCAGAGCAATGTCTATCTGTGTTTCATTGACTATTCAAAAGGCATTTGACTGTGGATCATGGAAATCCCAGAACACTTGATTGTGCTTATGTGAAACCTATACTTGGATCAGTAGGCAGTCATCAGAACAGAGCAAGGAAATACTGCATGGATCAAAATTGGGAAGGGTGTACAGCAGGGATCTGTCCTAATTCCATATCTTTTCAATCTATAAGCAGAACAGATCATCTGGGAGGCTGGACTCTATGAAGAAGAATGTGGCATCAAGATTGGAAGAAGACTCAACAACAATCTGCGCTATGCAGATGACACAACCCTGCTTGCTGAAACTGAGGAGTAACTTAAGAGCCTGCTGCAGAAGGCCAGGGACTGTAGCCTTATATATGAATGAGGCTCAACAACAAGAAAACAAAGATTCTCACCACGGGGTTGATTGGCAGCATCATGAAAGGCGGTAAAAAGACTGAGATTGTTAACAGCTTCAGTTTGCTTAGCTCCATAATAAACATTGTTGGTATCAGCAGCCAGGGAATCAAAAGACTAATTGCATTGGTAATGTCTGCTGTCAGGGACTACGGTAGAGTACTGCAGAGCAGCGATGTCAATCTGGAGACTAAGGTGTGCCTGATCTGGGTCATGGTCTTCATAATCACTTGCTATACATCAGAAAGCTGGACAACGACTAGGGATGATAGAAGGAGAACAGTCTTTGAGCTGTGGTGCTGGAAAAGATTACTGAATGGACTGCTAGAAAAACAAACAGATCCGTCTTGAAGAGGGTGAAACCAGGCTGTTCCTTGGAGGCAAGGCTTCTGAAGCTCTGTCTGACATACTTTGGACATGTTGCAAGGTGAGACCAGTCCATGAAGAGGGACATCATGCTAGGGAAGATGGAAGGACAGCGCAAGAGAGGAAAACGCTGGATGAGATGGACTGACACAGTGACTGGCGTAGGGAGGTTAGCTGTGTCAGAGATGATAAGGTTGGTGCAGGATAGAGCAGAGTTCAGAACTGTAATGCATAGTGTCGCTATGAGTCACAAGTCACAAGTGACTTAAGGGCATATAACAACAGGGCCCCATACACAGACAAGTACTACATTTTCCTACAGTCAAGTTCCTCAAAACACAAAGATGCTTTTACAGCGATTTCAATGTACTATTTTAAAGTTTATAAAAACTACTATCTTTCAGCACTGGAAAAGTACCAGGGCCTAGGAAATAGGCCTCTGGGGCCATTTGCATTTTTTACAGGAACATTAAGTTGGAAGACATTTTAGCTCTGCCACTCTTTATAGGATTTTCAAAAACAGGCTAGGTTTTCAAGGACTTAAACTCTAATTTCATTTAAAAAATTAAAAATTACTATCAAATTAATTGCTTTAAAAACTTTTAAAACACATTTCAAGGTCTCAAACCAAAGAAGGCTATTAAGTGTCAACTCCTTTAAAACATCTCATTTCCTCTCTTCTGTTCCCCACACACACAAATATCATTCATAAACTTATATTAGGTTTCCGTAAGTTACATTCATTTTAAAAGTGATTTGTATGAGACTAAAACAAAGAAGATACCGGGTAAACCTCAGACTAAGAATAGTGATTATCTCTGATATAGAATGGGTGGTAATCTTGTTTAAATATTTGCTACTGAATAAAAACAATTATTTTAAGACGTGAGTTTATATAATTATCACTAAAGAAGACAGGTATAGGTATATATAAACACAGGTAAATCTAACCTCCTCTTCAGAAGCAGTTGTTTATTATTATTATTATTATTATTATTATTATTATTATTATTATTTCAGAAGCAGTATGAGGCACAGTAAATGGTCCTTCTAGGTAGTCTATGAAATGCCCACAAAGGAACTGTATAACTTGCCAATAATGTAAATAGGGAGCTCTGGTAGCCTAGTGGTTAGAAGCTATGTTGCAATCCAGAAGGTATGGGGTTCATCTCCACCTGCTGCTCTGTGGGAGAAGGATGGGCACTCTCTTCTCACGACATTAACTCCCACTGAAAACCTGCCAGAGGGCCAGCTATGGGTGAATTCTGACTCAACGGTACAGGGCAAATGTAAATATGGTTCATGGTTTCCGTGGGGGGGGGAACGACATAAATAAAGTATATGGAGCTGTAATGAGAGGATTGATCGTCTTTGCTACCCTACTAGGGTTCAAATGAACCATCCCAGAGGCATCTCACAATCATGAAGAAAGATGAGTCAGGAGTAGAGTATGACTTTTGGATAAAATATCCCTATAATAAGAACTTCCTAGAGTGAAGACAAAGAAAGCTGTAATGATAAGAAGCATCAGCAGAGAAATGACAGCAGCAGGACGAGGAGTATAGCATGAAATGGAACAGCGGGCTTCCCGCCCCATGGAATGAGAAAACTGAGCACCCTCAGACAGGAGGCTTGCTAACAGAGTGGGGTGCCTTTGGGAACTTACGAGCAGAGCTAAGGAGCTTGTCAGCACTTGTTCAAGCAGAACAGAAGCTGAAAGGCCATCAAGCCAAGAAGTCAGGGACCAGAGAGATCCCTACCTATAGGTGAGAATCAGCATTCTTAACTAAGGAATCTATCCAGAGCCAATTCTTATGCTAAATTATAACCTTTACTTGCCTAATAAAGCTCATAATAATGTTGTCTATGAGTTCTATTTTTTTGAGGCTACTGATCTTGATTCCCATTCCCCATTGTGAAGCTGGAAGAAGTCAGACGCTGCCCTAACGCCATTTGTCTGCAGTGTTACTGAACAAGAAGTAAAAGGATTAAATGTACTTAGTCTGTTCAGTAGCCTGTTTTCCCATTTAACAGCAAATGACGGCGGGGGGGAATGTGTTTCTACGCACCGCATTAACAATTTTAGGAGAAACATCATTTTTCTAAAGTTCTAAAGCTATATGCCCCATTTTCCCCATTCTGTATTCCAGTCTTCACATTGTTTGCTTTTTTAAAAAACAAAACTACTTTTCCTCAGCTTCTCTGTAATCCTTTCACCCTTTGATGCAAAATAGCTTACTCTCCTCTTCTCTAAGAAAAGGGAAAAAAAATAAAAATGGGTTATGCTTCTTTAAATGAAAGGCAACAATACTTATTTACGCTACCAAAAAAGACTATAAAATCAAGTTAAATATTTTGGAAAACCTTTTCATTTTGCCTTTTTGGTTATTTCCAATAAGATCCAAGAGGATCTTTAAGTCAGGCATGAGAAAAAGACCTTAATACCTTTTAACCTCTCTTCAATTCTACATTATCTATTTTGCTTTCAGTACAGTGGTAGGAATGTCTTTGGTTCTTTAGTTTGATTTTGTTGAGATACTTAAGGCATTTAATTTTATAAGGAAAAATCTAGCCTGAAGAGTCCTGTCCTCAATATATTTCAAAAAGCCAAAACCATATATTACCTGTAGTTTGGCCAATACAGGAAATGAAAAGCTATTTGCTTTTCTAGTGAGATTTTACCAGGTGTTCTTAAGTTAATTGATTGTCTTACACTGATCAGATACATATCTCTGACAAAAATAAAAAATTAATCATAATTTCTTAGCATATATGATATGCGAAAGCACTCAGAATTTATAATGTTCGTGAGGCTAAACAAAATTTATCTTTTACTACTGGGGCTTATTTTTTTAATTGGTATTTTAAAAACAACTGAGCCAGGAGCCACTGATTACCAGTGGCATTATCATGACTATTAGAAACCACAGAGAATACTGATTTCCTAAATACATTAAAAATTTTCAGGTCAACTTTAAATTATCCTTGTTTTCCCTCCTGACCAGTTCAGTTCCCTGTTCTTCATGTATCATTGTTTTAAAAAAACAAAACTACACAAAAACTAGAAGCTATGGAAGATATCTAGGCTGCTCCTTGGAGGCAAGGATTCTGAAGCCTCATCTGACATACTTCGGGCATGTTGCAAGGAGAGACTGTCCTTAGAGAGGGACATCATGCTTGGGATGGTGGAGGGATAGCGCAGGAGAGGAAGACCCTCTATGAGATGGATCGATTCAGTGACTGGGATAATAGGAGTGGGTGTGGCAGAGACAGTGAGGTTGGCACAGGATAGAGCAGGGGTTAGGGCTCTTGTACATAGGGTCAACAGTACAAGGCAATAACAACAAAGGAAGAAATTAACAAGGGTCATGTGCTTTCACATCACACCTTCTTCCAAGCTAAAGGCACATGGACTTAATCTCTTTTCTACAGTTTCCTACTCTTACTAAAAATGAAAATGAATCCCTCACCAAATGACTGTCCTTGCAGAATTAAATATTTCAGAAGTCTAAAGAAAGCCAAACTAAAAAGGAAGGCCTTAAACCAGTAACCTTTAAAAACAAATTAAGTCACTCTTAAAAATAATCCCCTTTGGACATACACAGACAGCCAGGGGAACAGGTGCAGGGCATGCCTTCCTAGAAGCTGTCTCCTCCTTCAGGAATCTGACCTTTTCCAGCCAGCAACTCTGGCACCCCACAAATCAGTTATCAGTAGGTCTCATGCCTGCTTTCCCATCTGCACTTTCCAAATGGCTCCCGATGCCAAGGGCTGAGATATGACCTGGCTCTCTGATGAGAGAACATGCCTCCCAAGTTGCTTGCCAAGTTTCCCTGGAAGCATTTCTAAATGTATTCTCTAACTTCCGTCTGCAACTTCGCAATCACAGTTCATCCTACCTTCCTTAGAGGCACTTTCTAATTTCCATCTCTTCATTCTGTCCCTCCAAGGCCAAATGTTTTCAGTTCAAAGTCCTCACCAACTTTCAAGAACCCACCCTATGTTTTCCCTAAAATCCCAAATTCAGATCCAAAGGACAAAGTTCCAGAGATTCTGGAACTGGTTTGAGGTAATCGTTCTGAGGCCTACCTGCAGGTAGTTCCATGACAGCTTCTTCTCTTGCCTTCTCCAGCTTCTCCCTCACCCAGGGAAACTCCTGCAGGGAATCTAGGAATGTGTCAAATGCTTTAGGTCCCCTGGAAGGTAGAATATCAAGGAGCAGCATTGTTTTCCGGAGGCCTGTGGCTTGAGCTTTGATTTCTTGAATGTGGTTCTCTGTTAAGATCCCCTCCTGGTAAAGGTACTGAAGAACCAGTCCCTCCACCAGGACCTCTGCACCCAGCTCCAGGCGAAGCGAGCGAAGCACTTGCTTGTCTCTAGCCTCCATCTCCTCCTGGAAAGAGACAAAACCATAACTCCAATTATAGGACTACAGATGAGCTCCAAATCATAGGGTTGATGGTCAAGGAATCATTGAATTTTAGCAAAGTGATAGGCCAGGCTGTTCAACACACGAACATTAAACCAAACCAACTATTTTTTATTATTTACGTAAAGAAATGAATAAAACTGGCATCATCTTTTCTCAGTTTGGGGGCCAGTCCTTGTGTGAAAGGACAAGCATACTTCCTTGTTTAATAAAGACACTGGACCATGTGGGCAGGAAGTCAGAACTGCTCAAAAGTGCATATGCTTTTTTTTTTTTTTTGAGAATTAGAGAGGCATTCATTTTAACAGTGGAAGAAACAGTGGTTTTCTTTAACCACTTAAATTTAACAATGAAGAAACTGTGGGTTTTAAGATTGTGTTTATCAGATCCTGTCCCACCTCGTCCTTTTCCTCCACCACATCTAAGCGATAGAGACAGGTGCCATTTTTACTACGGGCACTTGCGGAGCCTGATTAACGGTGGGATGGGCAACAGCAGATTCCAAGAAGTTTAAGACTCTTTTTTATAGAGACAAAACGCCTCTACACCACCTTCGTAAAAAAAAAATTAATTAATAATAATAATATTGTGTGTGCTCAGTCTACATTAAACCTCACAGTCTCTTTACTTCTAACAATTCAGAATTTTCATCACAACACTGCCATAAACCACACATGTAAGGGGCTATTTAAGGAGATCCTTCCTCTTTAAAAAGAAAAAAAGGCCACATTTTGGCCCTTGTTATCAGCCACGATCGGCATGGGGTCCCATTTCCAAGACTCCAGTAGCAGTGAGCTGTGAAGACGATGACAATTCCTGACACTTACAGAGGGACAAGTGGCGGGGAAGGAACTTGGAGCTGCAGGTCGAGTTTTAAACAAACAGCAGAGTAAAACCTAAGCCCTCCTCGCAGTCTTTGGTAAAGTCCCAGAGGTGGCAGGTCAGAGCCAGGCTGTGCACATTTGCCAAAAACAGAGGATTGGAACTTTTGTTATTTCCTGCCTCGCGAGCCTTGTTGTATGACGAACAGCAGGAATCACGAGAGATTTTCGGAGCAATTTGATCCACTAAAAAGAGCTGAGAAGACTGATTTTCAAAGAGGACTGAAAGGAGAGCGGATCCGGTTATTACGACCGCCACCCCCACCCCGGCTGTCACCAAAACCCCAGCGAGCAAGTGAAAGGAGTGAGAGCGCCACGCAGGGAGCTGGCTGCAGACGCCAGGGCGCGGAGACTTCCGAGACTTCCAGGGAAGGTGGAATCGGAGTTTCTGCTTTGCTGTTACTTACGTCTGTAACCACGTATCTTTATTTAAAAAAAAAAAAAAAAAAATGCATCCGGAATCCAGAGTTAAGGAACCAGTACCTTAGGCACCATCTTTGTTGAAGGCGAAAGTACTTAACAGGAAGTAATGTCGCCATCTCTGTTAAGGGCAAACAAAGGTTGTGCTGTAAACTATGTTTACTAGGGCCCCAAAGGCCCAAATGAAGCCATTTCCGCCATGTTTGTTGTGGGTAAACAACACACCCTTCTGGAGGTGGATGATCGTAATATGGGGGGGGGGGCGTTATTTAAGTAAGGCAATTGTATAAATACATTTTAATGCAGTAACTCCACCAAGGTTTTAACACGGTTTACATAATAGACAGATCTCTCTCTAATCACCAAGGCTTCTTTCCCTTAGAGCTATTTAAAATTGCAACAAATTACAGCCACATTCACCCCTTCACAGCAAAATACTATTTTCTACATCTGTGCTTACCTATAGCAATTACTCAACAACTCTGTCCTGGAGAAGGTGAAACCGAGCTGCTCCTTGGAGGCCAGGATTCTGAAGCTCCATCTCACATTCTTTGGGCATTTTTCCAGGAAGGACCAGTCCTTGGTGAAGGGCATCCTTGGAAGGATAGAGGGAGGGACAATGCCAGAGATGGATTGACAAAGTGACTGGAGTAATGGGTTAATTGTGCCTGAGACAATGAAATTGATTCAAGATAGGGCAGGGTTCATAGCTATTGTCCATAGGGTAGCAACAAGAATAATAATTACTACCATGAACAATAAGAATAGCAATTACCACCATTCCTAAAAGTTCTTTTTTTTTCCTTTGCTTATCTCTGTTCACTAAAATACAAGGACATTTCTTCACAAGGTTCCTGCGCACAAAAATTTTACAAGTGACTCAGGATATTCAGTTGCAGCCATTAACAAGCTACTCAAAGCAGAAAGGAGTTTGCCATGGGGGATTTGTTAGGTGGCAGGGCAGTTAATATAAATCTTGCAACTTCTAAATATTGGAAGCAAACCTAGGCTCACCTTGAATCTTCCTCTAAAGAGCCCATATCTGATTGGACATTGAGGGTTGGTGGTAGGAAAGGTGTTGTTGTTAGGTGTCTTCGAGTTCAGTGTGACTCGTAAGGACCCTATCAGCAACAAATCTGAGCCTATCTTGTGCCATTCTAATCATCTCTGATACACATAGGCCAAGTGACTACAGAGTCACTGTGTCAATCCACCTTGCTGGGGATCTTCCTTTCTTTTCCTGACCCTCCACATTTCCAAGGACAATATCATTTTGGAGAAAGTACAGCCAAAGTGACTCCTTGGAGACAAAGATGACAAAGCTTGGTCTCAAATACTTTCAGTATGCTGTTGTTGTTATTGTTCTTAGGTGCCATCGAGTCAAGTACAACTCATAGTGCCCCAATGAACAGCAGATCTGAACCCCATCCTATCCTGTGCCATCTCCACACTTCCTGACACACTAGAGTTCATTGCGGCAGTCACTGTGTCAATCCACCTAGTTGATGGTCTTTCTCTCTTTCACGGACCCTCCACTGTTCCAAGCATCATGTCCCTTTCTAAGGAATAGACCCTCCTAGAAATATGTCTGAAGTATGTGAGGTGAAGCCTCATTATCCTTGCCTCCAAAGAGCACTCCGGCTGCACCCTCTATAAGACATATTTGTTTGTTCTTTTGGCAGTCCATGGTATGTATGTTCAGTGCTTTTCTCCAACACCACAGCTCAAAGGCATCTTCTTCTGTCATCCCTAGTCATTGTTCAGCTCTCAGATGCGTAGCAACTGACCAGAAAAACCATGGCCTGAATCAGACACACATTAGTCCTCAATAATTTGAAGAGGTCCCTAACTGCAAAATTTCCCAATGCAATGTGTCTCCTTATTTCCTGACTGCTGGTACTAAGGGTGTTAATTGTGGATCCAAGTACGATGAAACTGTTGACAGCTTCAATCTCTGCTCTATCCACCATGATGTTGTCTATCAGTCCAGTGGTAAGAATCTTTGTTTTCTTGACATTGAGATGCATGCATTCAGTTGCATTCTTTGATCTTCTGGGAAAAAGTGCTTCAAGTCCTCCTCACTTTCAGCAAGCAAAGTTTTGTCATCTGTATAACACTGTTACTCTCATTACTCCAGTCACTGAATCAATCCATCTCATCAAGGGTCTTCCTCTCTTGTGCTGTCTGTCCCTCAACCTCCCAAACATGATATCTCTCTCCAAGGACCAGTCCCTCCTTGCAACATGTCCAAAGTATGTCACACGAAGCTTCAAAATCCTTGCCTCCAAGGAGCAGACTGGTTTAACTTTTTTCATGACAAACCTGTTGATTTTCTTAGCAGTCCATGGTATATTCAATACTTTGTTCAACACCACAGCTCAAAGACATCAATTCTCCTTCTATCATCTGTAGTCATTGTCTAGCTCTCTGACACTAGCAAGTGATTGCAAAGAACATGGACTAAAACTAAGTACACCTTAGTCTCCAGACTGAC
>NW_006399981.1:1408905-1417976 GCF_000299155.1 Elephantulus edwardii
TGTCCCTCTCCAAGGACCAGTCCCTCCTTGCAACATGCCCAAAGTATGTCAGACAAAGCTTCAGAATCCTTGACTCCAGGGAACATTCTGGCTTCACCTTCTCCAGGCCAAACCTGTTTGTTCTCCTAGCAGTCCAAGGTATACTCAACACTCTTCTCCAGCACCACAACTCAAAGGCATCAATTCTTTTTCTATCATCCCTATTCACTGTCCAACTCTCCGATGCTAGCACATAATTGCAAAGACTATAGCCTGGATCAGGTGCACCTTAGTCTCCAGCCTGACGTCGTTGCACTTCAGTACTCTTGAGAGATCCCTCACAGCTGACTTTCCCAACACAATTCGTCTCCTGATACAAAAGTTGGTAGAAATCTTCTATTTCCTCTTCTTTGGCTCTGGTTGTTAGTGCTTATATGTGAATGATAGTGGTATTGACTGTTTAGGAGAGGCTATTCCATGGAAGGGACATGGAAAATTTGTTGTTGTTGTTGTTATGTGCCATCAAGTCACCTCTGTTCTATCCTGAGCCAGAATCACTGTCTGTGACACCCTAACCCTATTTATACCAGTTACTGTCTCAATCCATCTCATTCAGGGTCTTCCTCTCCTGAGTAATCTCTCCACTCTTCCAAGCATGATGTCCTTCTCCAGAGACTAGTTTCTCATAGCCACATGTCCAAAGTATGTGAGATGGAGCTTCAAAATTCTTGTCTCCAAGGAGCAGTCTGGTTTCACCCTCTTGAGGATAAACCCATTTGTTCTTTTGGTGGTCCATGGTATGTGTAATACTTTTCCCTAGAACTTCAACTCAAAGACATCAAATCTTCTTCTGTCAACCCTAGTCATTGTCCAGCTCTCTGATGCATAGCAAGTAATTGTGAAGACCATGGCCTTCATCTCCAGACTGACTGCTGATATTTAGCACTTTAGAGAGGTCCCTAACAGCAGCTTTCCCCAGAGCAACTCATTTTTTTTATTTCTTGAGTGCTGAAGCCAAGAATGTTGATTGTGGAGCTGGACAAGCTGAAATTGTTAACAAGCTCAATCACTTTTCTATCTGTCATTGGGCTGTCAATTGACCCAGTGGTGAAATCTTTGTCTTCTTGATGTTGAGCTTCAATCCATATTGAAGATTACAGTCCTTGACTTTCTTCAGCAAATACTTTAGGTCCTCCTCAGTTTCTGTTAGCAAGGTTGTGACATCTGCATAATACAGATTATTGAAGAGTCTTCCTCCAATCTTGATATCATATTCCTCCTCAGAAAGTCCAACCTCCCAAATGATCTTTTCTGAATATAGATTGAAAAGGTATAAAGACAGGATGCATCACTGGTGCACTCCCCTTCTGATTTTGAGCCATGCCGTATTTCCTTCCTCTGTTCTGAGGAATGCTTCTTGGTCCAAGTACAGATATTATATGAGCAAAATCAAGTATTCTGAAATTCCTATTCTTCTCAAGGTTGGCCACAGTTTGTTGTGATCCATGCAGTCAACTGCATTTATATAGTCAATAAAACACAGATTCCTCTGGAACTCTTTTCTTTCAGCCAAGATCCATCTGACCTAGGCAATAATTCTCTGGTGTCATGGCCTCTTGTAAACCTGACCTGTATTTCTGGTAGTTCTCTGTCAAAGTACAGTTGCAGTTCTTTTCGTATAATCATCACTAGGATTTTGCTTGCATGTGATATCAGTGATGTTGTTCGATAATTTCCATACTCTATTGGGTCACACTTTTTCAGAATGGGAACAAATATGGATCTCTTCTAGTAAGTTGGCTAAGTAGATTTTTTTGGCACAACTTGGTAAGCACATCCCACGCAGCATCTGTCTGTTGAAATATTTCTTTCAGTATTCCATTATTCCTGGGGCCTTCTTTTTTTCCAATTCCTTCAGAGCAGCTTGAACTTCCTCCTTCATCAACATTGCATCTCCATCATATGTTGTTTCATGAAATTCTTGTGTCAGCTAGTTCTTTTTGGTACAGTGACTGTGTGTACTCCTTCCATCTTCTTTTTTTCCACCTTTCCATCTTCATTTGATGCTTCTGGGATCATTCAATATTCTATCCATAGTATCCGGAAGTACTACCAATTGACACTTAAATTTGTTCTTCAGTTCCTTCATTTTAGAAATGCTGAGCTAGGTCGTCCCCCCCCCTTTTTTTTTCTGACACCAGCTCTTTCCACATTTCATTATAATACTTTGCTTTGTCTTCCTGAGCTGCCCTTTGAAATCTTCTGTTTAGCACCTTAGCTTTCTGATTCCTTCCCTTTGCTTTGGTTTCTCAGTGCTCTTGTGCAATATTCTGTCTCTACTGACATTTATCTCAGGCTTTTCTTCCTCCTCTGTCTTAAAATCACTGGGAAGGTTAGAAAAGCATTCGTTTCCAGGAATGAATCTAAGAAGATTGCCAAATTGGTTTATGACCACAATCAGGAAAGTAAAATACACTTCACAGACCCAAACTTCTCGCAACTGTCTAACGGAGCAAATTACTGGACCCTGGAGCATAGCCACAGAAAAATCAAGGTCTCCATAGCTGTATAATTATATTTTAATATGCCAACAACTGTATCAAAAGAACACCTGCAAATCTTATTCTGATGCACTTAATTTGGAGAAAGCTATTCCTTTTACATGGTGCAGCCTGCTTGGAAAGATAGAGGGTTAGCGAAAGAGGGGTAGACCCTCAATGAGATAGATTGACACTATAACTTCAACACTAGGATCTAGTGTATTAGAGATGATGAGGATGGCACAGGATATTCAGGTCAACTCTTCACAGAGTCATTATAAGTCATACTCAATTTGATGCACCTAACAACAACAACTGGTAGCTGACACACAAGAGCCCCTTGCAGCAGTCACCACAACAATCCACCTGGCTGACGGTCATCCTCTCCTTCATCGACTCTCCACCTTTCCTAGGATCATGTCCTTCTCTAAGGAAAAGCCCCTACTAGCAACATGCCCAAAATATATGGGCATCATCCTTGCCTTCAAAGAGCACTCAGGCTGCATCCTTTGCAAGACATACCTGTTTGTTCCCTTGGTTGTCCATGGGATGTTGAGTGCTCTTCTCCAACACCACAGCTCAAAGGCATCAATTTTTTTCTGTAATCCTTATTCACTGTCCATTTCTCAGATACATAACAAGTAATCAGAAAGACCATGGCCTGAATCAGACACACCTTAGTCCTCAAACTGACATTATTACTCCTCAGTAATTTGGAGAGGTCTCTAACTGCAGATTTTCCCAGTGCAATGTGTCTCCTTATTTCCTGAATGCTCATATCAAGGATGTTAATTGTGGATCCAAGTAAAATGAAGCTGTTGACAGTTTCTATCTCCTCTTCATCCATCATGACATTGCATATTGGTCCAGTCGTAAGAATCTTTGTTTTCTTGACATTGAGATGCTACCCATACTGAAGGCTGTATTGCTTGCTCTTCTGAACAATGCTTCAAGTCCTCCTCACTTTCAACAAGCAAAATTGTGTCATCTGCATAACACAGGTTATTGATGACTCTTCCTCCAATCCTGATGCCATGCTCCTCTTCATAGAGTCCAGCTTCTTGGATAATTTGCTAAGCACACAGATTGAATAGATATGGAGACAGAATACAATCATGATGTACTCCTTTCTCAGTTTTAATCCACGCAGCATTCCCCTGCTCTGTTCACACAATAGCCTCCTGGTCTAGGTATAGGTTCAGAATGAGCACAATTAAGTGCTCCGGAATTTCCATTCTTCTCAATGTCACATCTTGTTATGATCCACAGTCAAATGCCTTTGCATAATCAATAGAATATAAATACACATTCTTCTGCTATTTTTTACTTTCAGCCAGGATCCATCTGACACAGTAATGATATCCCTGGTACCACAGCCTCTTCTAAATCCTGCTTAAATTTCTGGCAGTTCCCTATCTATGTACTGTTCCAGCTGATTTTGAATGATCTTCAGCACTATTTTGCTTGCGTGTGATATCAATTATATTGTTCAATAGTTTATTATCAGTTAAGCTGTCAATTGATAATTCAATATTAATTATATTGTTTCACATTCAGTTTTATCACCTTTCTTGGGAATAGGAACAAATATGGACCTCTTTCAATCTGTTGGCCAGACAGCTGTCCTCCAAATTTCCTAACACAGATTGGTGAGTGAATCCAAGGTTTCATGTGTTAATTGAAATAAGTCAATTGGTATCCCATCAATTCCTGGGGCCTTATTTTTTGCCAATGCCTTCAATGCAGCTTCTACTTCATCCTTCATTACGATTGATTCTTGTTCATATGATACTTCCTGAAATTTTTCAGTGTCAATCAATTCTTTCCAGTACAGTGGTTCTGTGTATTCCCTCCATCTTCTTTTTGATGCTTTCTGATTCATTCTATATATTACCATTATATCTTTCAATATGGTGACATGAAGCTTGAATTTGTTTTTCATTTCTTTCAGCTTGAGAAATACAGAGCAAGGTCATTCCTTTTTCTTTTCCAATTCCAGTTTTCTGCACATTCCATTACAATATTTTTACATTTTTAAGTATTTAAGTATTTTAAGGGAACATTGGATGCTTTAAAATCAAGAAAATTGTACATCAAGACTATTTCCTTTCTTCATACCTATGAGCTTTATGCTGAAGAAATATTTCAAGCAACTGGATGTTTTAAAGAGGAATGTGGCATCAGGATGGGAGGTAAATTCATCTGCAATTTGAATTACACAGATAGCACAATCTCATTCACTGAAAGAGAGGAGGATTTAAAATACTTGCAGCAGAAGAAAGGACTACGGTCTTCAACATGGGGTTGCATGTCAACATCAAGAAAACAAAAATCCACACTATGGGGCCAAAAGGCAACATTATGATAGAATGAGAAAAGAGTAAAGTTGTCAATGATTTCATCTTATTTGGCTCTACAATCAACAACCTTGGTACAAGAATCAAGAAATCAAATGATAAGTTGTATTGAGAAATATCCACTGTCAAGACTATCCAGAGTACTAAAGAACAATGACGTCAGCTCATACATAGACTAAGATGCACCTGATCCAAGCTATAGAACTGTTCAAATGCCAGGTATTCTGACAGGATTATGACAAGGATTACAGAGAGATAATCTATGTTGTTGAGCTGTGATGTTGGAGAAGAGTAACACCTATCTCACAGCATGCAAAGAGAGAGAGAGAAAAAAAAAAATGGGTCGGTCCTGGCAAAAGTGAAGCTAGGGTGTTCTTTGGAGGCAAAGATGATGAAACTTTTTTGTTATTTTGTTAGAATATTTTTTTAATTTTTTATTTTTATTTTGTATTTTGTTAGAAGAGACTGGTCTTTTGAGAAAGATGTCAAACTTGGAAATGTGAAGAGTCTGCACAAGAGAGGAGAACCTCAGTAAGATAGATTCACACACTATCTGTAACAACAAGCTCAAGTGTGTCAGAGATGGAGAGGACAGCAAGAGATCGAGCAGAGCTCAGACCCATTGTTCATTGAGTCACTGTAAGTTGCAGCTGACCCAATGGCAGATAACAGCGACAGCGTAGAAGTTTTCACAACTAATGTCTCTAGTGGAAAATGAAAGTATATTTGTAGGAAAAATCAATGGATAAGAGTTCTAGAACCCCCACTGAAAGCTTTCTAATAATTTTAATCAGCTTGTTGTTGTTGAGTCAAGTATGACTTGTAGCAAAACTGTGAAAACAGATCTCAACCCTGTCCTATCCTGTGCCTCCCTTATCATCTCTGACATACTTGAGCCCACTGCTGCAAGTCACCATGTCAATCCATTTTGTCGAGGGCCATATTATTTTATACTTAACCTTTCCAAGTATGATGTCCCTTTCCCAAGGAATAACTCTTCTAAACAACAAGTCTAAAGTATGTGAGATGACACTTCACCATCCTTGCCTCTAAGGAACCCTCCGGCCGCACTTTGTCCAAGATGTATCTATTTGTTCTTTTGACTGCTTATGAGATATTCAGTACTGTTCTCCAACACCACAACTCAAAAACATCAATTCTTGTTTTGTCATCCCGACTCATTCCTATTTCAGTATAAGGAAAAACCTCTAGGGGTGCTGTCTGGTAGGTGTTGGGCAACTAATCAAAAAACTGATGGTTTAAATCTGCTACCCCTCTGTGTTTCCAAAACATAAACAAATTTAAGCAATCAACAACAATACAACAAAACAAGAAGCAGTTCTTAGAACAGAGTAAGGAAACACTGCATGGTTCAAAATAAAGAAAGGAGTGCATCAGGGATGCATCCTGTCTCCACATCTGTTCAATCTGTGTGCAGAACAGATAATTCAGGAAGCAGAGCTTTATGAGGAGAAGTGTGGCATCAAGATTGGAGGGAGAATCTTTAACAACCTACGATATACAGATGACACAACCTTGCTTGATGAAACTGAAGAAGACCTGAAGCACTTGCTGCAAGGACAGTAGTCTTCAGTATGGATTGAAGCTCAACATCAAGAAGACAAAGATTCTCACCACTGGGCCAATTGGCAGCACAGTTGGAGAAGAAATTGAGGTTGTTAGCAATTACAGCTTGCTCGAATCCACAATCAACACTCTTAACACCAGCAATCAGGAAATTAAAAGATGAATTGCATTGAGAAAATCTGCTGTCATGGATCTCTCCAGAGCACTGAAGAGCAATGATGTCAGTCTAGTTACAAAGGTACACCTAATCCGGGCCAAGGTTTTCTCAATTACTTGCTATGATTCAGAAAGTTGGACAATGACTAAGGATAACAGAATAGATGCCTTCAAGTTGCAGTGCTGGAGAAGAGTCTTGAACATACCATGGACTGCCAAGAAAATAAGTAGGTGTGTCTTGGAGAGGGTGAAACCAAGTTTCTCCTTGGAGACTAGGATTTTTGAAGCACCACCTCACTTGCTTTGGCATATAAGAGAGATTGGTCCCTGGAGAAGGACATCATGTTCATAAACGTGGATAGACAGCACGAAAGAGGGAGACCCCGGATGAGATGGATTGATACAGTAACTGGGGCAATGGGAGTTGGTGTGTCAGAATTAGTGAGATTGGCTCAGGACAGGGAAGAGTTCAGAGCTGCTGTACATAGTGTCACTATGCATTGCAGGTGACTCAACCAATAACATTCTATGACAGGTTTGGAAGCAGGAGTGGCATCCACTTCCTAAACAACTTGCCTTCAGAAACTCTATGTACTCTGATAAATGTCAATTGTAGGGGGGCATCAGGCCTTTTGTTCATAGGGTCAGTGTGAGTTGTGCTTGACTCGAAGGCAATCAACAACAACACAACAACAAAGATGAGACTCCCTGATCCAATAAAAATTTACTTCCTAAATAATTTGAGACTGTTCTATTTCTTCCTAAAGGGTTGCAGTGAGTCAGAAGTGATTCATCACCAGGAAGAGTTTTATAACAATACTATTTTTGTTCTAACAGTCATCAACACTCATTTCTTTCAAGTCAGAACCAACTCACAGCAGGTTTTCTGAGACTATAAATTGGATGGGAGAAGATTGTCCATGTTTTTCCAACAGAACTGTTAGTGGATTCAAACTGTCGGAGAATCACCACCTCTGGGTTGACAATGCAACTCCCTTTGGACTAGAGCACTACAGCTCCCTGACAGTACAAAACTATTATCACTGTTGGCACTTACATATGTTTTTTGTTATGTGCCATCAAACTGGAACCAACCTTAGCTGACCCTCCACAATTTTTTAGAGGTTGTAAGGTGCTTGGGAGGAAATGGACAATCTTTTTTCCCTGAAAGCGATTGGTGGATTCCAACCACCTGCCTTTGGATTGGCAGCACAGCTCCTTACCGCTTGGCAAGTAGAGACTGTAGAATCAGAGTGATCATGTGTCTTAATCAAAATTCCATTAATATACAGAAAAACCTGAATTTTAACCAGAACCCTCTGATTCCGTTCTCTTTCATACTATTTGACCCAGAAGAGTGAATAATCTGCTGTTTAAATGAAGTTCACAAATAATTCTGTTGCTACTTCCAATTCTTGAGAGTCTCTTCCTGGTTTGTTCCAGAACTTACCTTTACTTTAGTGAGATTTCCCTTAACCATGTGGATAGTTTGATGAGGTTTCCCTTAATTGTGTGGACAGCTAGCAATATCCTCTGTCTTCATCCAGATCAGATGCAGACATCTTGCAACTCTACTAGTAGCCAAGATCACTAAAATGAGAGGGAGGGGTGAAACAAATACAATTTTTCCAATTACAAACTTTAATAATGCCATACACATAGAAAAATTTATAGTAAACATCTGAGGAAAAGAATCTGGTTATTAAAAAAAACACTTATTGGTGCCACAGTGTGTTTGAGAAGATTGGGATCTCCTGGGGAACTAGGAAAGCATTACAGAGATGCTCAAGAGGAAAATGAGAACCAAAAGGAAGAGCCAAGTACATTTACAGAAGGGAAGTAATGAGAGCAGGAGCCAGTGTGAAAAGAGCTAGTGCAAACGCTGAGGGGCAGGGAGTCCTTTCGGTAAATGAATGAGAAACTGGCCATTATGGTTCTGACTTAAATCCATAAGGCAAAGAAAGCCTTTGACGATCAAATTCCTCTTCTCGAAGCAAACTTGCGTGAGCATCTGTGCTGCTTCTAATTGATCAGGCTGGGTCTCTTACCATCAAGCTAACTTTCATCAGCTAGCCCGTTGAAGGATCACCACCTCATCTCAGCATAAAACCACGCTTGGTTCTGAGGAGCACAGAAAGTTTAGCTTCACTTGTAGAAATAGCTAAAATTAACAGGCCCCTAAGAAACCAAATACCAACCAGAATCACTAACACAGGTGGTTCCTCCTCCTCTCTATCCTTTCCTGGAGGCTGCGTGTTGCCCTCAGAGAGGATTAAGCACCTGTTTCCCAATGGTAACAGATCCATTTTCAGGAAGGGTGAATGTTTTCCTTTCTCTCTCCCCCACCACGTATCCTTGTGTCTAGATAAACCACTGTGTGTTTGCAAAATAAAAAAGTTGTTGTTGTTGCTGTTGTTATGTGCCGTCAAGTCACTTGCGACTCATAGCGACC
>NW_006399981.1:1418076-1419210 GCF_000299155.1 Elephantulus edwardii
CCAGTGGTCAGTATCTTTGTTTTCTTGGTATTGAGCCTCAATCCATATTGAAGGCTGTAGTCCTTGACTTTCTGCAGCAAGTGCTTCAGGTCCTCCTCAGCTTTAGCAAGCAGGGTTGTGTCACCTGCATAAAGCAGACTATTGATGACTCTTCTCCCAACCTCCTGAATAATCTGTTCTGTTTATGGATTGAAAAGGTATGGAGATAGGACGTATCCCTGGTGTACACCCTTCCCAATTTTGAACCATACAGTGTTCCCTTGCTCTGTTCTGATGACTGCCTGGTCTAAGTATAGATTTCACATCAGCACTATGAAGTGTTCTGGGATTCCCATTCTTCTCAGAGTCAGCCATAGTTTGTTGTGGTCCACAGAGTTAAATGCCTTTACATAGTCAATGAAATACAGATAGACATCGCTGCTTTCAGCCATGATCCATCTAACGTTAGCTATAATATCCCTAGTACCATGGCCTCTTCTAAAACAAGCATGCACTTCTGGCAGTTCTCTGTTGATGTGCTGTTCTAGTCGTTTAGGGATAATCTTCAGCAGGATCTTGCTTGCATGTGTTATTAATGATATTGTTCGATAATTTCCACACTGTATTGGGTCACCTTTCTTTGGAATGGGAACAAATGTCAGTGGGCCAGGTGGTTGTCCTCAGATTTCTTGGCACAACTTGGTGAGCACATCTAGGGCAGCACCTATTTGTTGAAATTTGTCAATTGGTATACCGTCAATTCCTGGGGCATTTTTCTTTTCCAGTTCTTTCAGAACAGCTTCAACTTCTTCCTTCATCTCCACAGGCTCTTGCTCAGATGTTGTTTCATGAAATTCTTCTGTGTCCACCAATTGCTTTTTGTACAATGACTCTGTAGACTCATTTCATCTTTTTTAATACTTCCTGGATCATTCAAGATTTTGCCCAAAACATCAAGTATTGCAACTCAAGGCTTGAATTTTTTCTTCAGTGCCTTGAACATAAGAAATGCTGAGCAAGTTTGGCTTCTTTGATTTTCTGACTCCAGTTCTTTGCACATTTCATTATAATACTTTTTCTTCCCATGCTGACTTTTGAAATCATGGGTTCAGCTCCTTAATATCTTGATTTGTTCCCTTTTCTTTGGCTTTTTGA
>NW_006399981.1:1423095-1428589 GCF_000299155.1 Elephantulus edwardii
TGTTGATAAATTGTCCACCAATCTTGACCCCACATTTCTCCTCATAGAGCCCAGCCTCCCGGATAATCTGTTCTGCATATAGGTTGAAAAGTTATGGAGATAGGATGTATGAGGCATTATTTTTATGTTTTTGGATTTGGTCTTGGTTTTGTAAGCATAACAAAAATCAAAGAAGACAGATATTTGGGTCTTTCATTTTTCACAGATGTAGAAATTAAGCCATGGAGAGAAATAGATTCTTTGCAAGTATGCTTGAAACACAAAAATAGATTATTGACTAGGTCATAAAGAAACCACAATAAATTCCAAAAAATCAATATCACATAAATCATGTGATTTGATTAGTCATATTATGTAAGATAATTAAATTAGAAATTGAAACAAAAGGATCACTTCCATACACCTCACAAATTTGAAAATTAACTAAAACAACTCTAATTCCTAAATTTTTTAGAAAGTCCTATCATTCTAACAGCTTTTGGAAAGTAAATAAAAAAACAACTTTACAGTATAGAAATCTAATAGATATCATCTTAATCAAATGATCATGGCTAAGATCACCAGTAATAAATTATGCTGATATTATGGGTCTACTATAATTTTCTGAGGACACATCACTTCCATGTATTCTTCCCCAACACCCATAAGCTCAGTTTGATAGAGAAAATATCAGACAAACTCAAGCTGAAGTTAATAAAAGCTTTCGCGTCTACTGCAACTCATAGTGACCCTAGGCACGATAGCTCTGAACCCTGTCCCATCCTGAGCCAATCTCATTGCCTTCAACACACCTACTCTCATTACCCTAGTTACTGTATCAATCCATCTCATTCAGGATCTACTCTCCTACACTATCCTTCCACCCTTCTGAACATGATGTCCTTCTCGAAGGACTAGTCCCTCTTTGCAACATGCCCAAAGTATGTCAGACAGAGCTTCAAAATCCTAGCCTCCAAAGATACCCTCTCCAGGACAGACCTGGTTGTTCTTTGGCCAGTTCCTGGTATGTTCAGTGTTCTTCTCTAGCACTATAATTCAAAGGCATTGATTCTTCTGTCACCCTTAGTCATTGTCCAGCTCTCTGATGCATAGCAAGTAATTGCAAAGACCATGGTCTGGATCAGGTGCACTTTAGTCTCTAGGCTGACTCTGTTGCTCCTTAGCACTCTGGAGAGGTCCCTGACAGCTGATGTTCCCCAATGTAATTAGTCTTTTGATTTCCTTAATGTTAGTGCCAATAGTGTTGATTGTGGAAGCAAGCAAACAGAAATTATTAACAAACTCAATCTCTTCTCCATCTGTAGTGGTGCTGCCAATTGGCCCAGTGATGAGAATCTTTGTTTTCTTGTTGTTGAGCTTCAGTTGAAGACTACACTCTTTGACCTTCCACAGAAAATGCTTCAGGTCCACCTCACTTTCAGCAAGCAAGGTTGTATCATCTGTGTAATGCAGGTTGCTGATGAGTCTTCCTCCAAACCTGATGCCACATTTCTCCTCATAAAGACCAGCCTCCTGAATAATCTGTTCTCCATATAGATTGAAATATCTTCAAATTGAAGTATGTTCTATAAAATAATTAAGAATTTCAGTTGTCATCATGAAAGTAAAGAGCCAGTAAATCCATTTAAACATTGGGGTACCCCTGATCCAAGCCATGGTATTTTCAATTGCTCACTATACATTGAACAACACCCCAAAAATGACACCCAAGAGTGGGTGTCCTTGAGCCTTTGCCTAAGGTGGAGGTCTGGTCAAAGGTGTGGCTTTAAAATCCCACAGGGCTTATTACTTAGCTAATGAATATTCCTTAAATGATACAACAATCTTTTTGCTGAACTGAACAACTTGGTGTTGCTGTGATGCTGCACACTGTTCCATAGTCTTGTCAAATACCATAATGGTTACCCATTATGTACAATGTTTGGATGAGCTTCCAAGCTAGATGCCTCTGGAAACTCTACAAACACTCTAAACTCTATAAATGTACATAAGTGATATTAGTTATAGAATAGAGTTCTGTACAGAAATTATGTTAGTCATAGAACAGAGTTCAGGTCTTTTGTACAAAGCTTAGTCTCAGTCATATGTGACCTGATAACACTTAACCTCTGACAAATGAAACTAGTGCTGGCATATGTGGAGGAATACTCTTCCAGTTTGTACATCATTCTTTGTCAATGTGCGGTATGAAGTAACCTGGGTATGCTGTGATGCTGAACCTTGTACCATTGGGATATCAAATATCAAAATGGTTTCCCAATGCGGACAGTGTTTGGTGGAGCTCCTAGCTGTAAAACAGATTTGGAAGCAGGAGTGGCATCTACTTCCTAAACCATATGCTTCTGGAAACTCTATGAACTTGGAGAAATGATGATAAGTATGGAAAGGCATTAGGTCTTTTGTTTATAGAGTTGCTATAAGTTGTGCCCAACTTGACGGCAGTCAACAACAACAACAACACTATGCACTTGAAAGTTAGACAATGAATAAGAAAGACCAAGGAAGAGAGAAGAATGCTGAATATACCGTGAACTGCCATTGTTGTAAGAATAAATAAATCTATGTTTGAGGAAGTGCAACAAGAGCACTGTTTAGAGATAAGAATAGTAAAACTGTCTCACATGCTTTGGGCATGTTTTCAGAAGGAACCAGTCCTTAGAAAAAGACGTCATGCTGGGGAAGTTAGCAGGGTTGATGAAAGAGAGGAAGATTCTCAAAGAGATAGATTGACATGGTGACTGTGATAATAGGTTTGAGCATGACAGAGATCATGAGGGTGATGCCGGGAAAGACAACATTCTTATCTGTTGTTCATAGGGTCACTATGAATTGTAGTTGACTTAACAGCACCTAATAATAACATCATTAAAGGTAAAAAAACTCTCAGGTGGTGGAGGCAAAGAGATGTGACAACTTAAAGAAGGTAAGAACAAAGGATGGAGATAGGAGGAAATAAGAAAAGAACTTTTCTGTAGTCAGGAAGAAATGCAAGCTTTTCAACTTAAATTTATGTTCCCTATTTCTTCTTGGCATGAAATAAAAAAAAAAATCCATGTAGCTTTTTTCAAGATAAAGACAGAATTTGACTAGAGAAACATACCTATCTATTCCTACAACTTTAAATCGTAAAAATATAGTGTACCCTAAAGAAATCATAACTTCTACCCAAGCAAATATGTGCACACCCATATTTATTGCAGCTTTGTTCGCAATAGCAGAGTTGGAAACAACCCAAGTGCCCATCAACAAATGAATGGATAGAGATGCTGTGGTATATTCATACAATGGAATATACTATGCTGTGTTGAAAAACAAGGAACTCATGAAATATTATACAAAATGGGTGATCTTAGAGGACATTATGCTGAGTGAAATATCACAGTCACAAAGGGACAAATACTGTATAATATCACTGTTGTAAAGCAGGACTGACATTAGGGTTGGGAGGAATCTAAGAAAAAAAAGAGATAAATAAAAGTATACTGCATTGAAACAGAGGAGGAAGAGAACTGGTTAGGAGGAATACATGATTAGATATTATTTATAGGACAAGTGTCCAGAATGAGAGCTGCATGGAGAAGTGGACAAGGGGAGGGGATTGTATAATAATGAAAGTGGGGGTTGTTTACCTTTAAAAGAGAAAAACCGACTGGGAGGGGGGTGGGAAGGGAGGAAAACATGCGATAATGAATGAATGGAAATCCAAAGTCTCTATAAACTTTCATTAAAATTTCAATTAAAAAATATAGTTAGAAAAAGTCACTCTGTTCCCTTCTTTATACTTTCTTATAACAGTATTATGCTTCAGTTAATATTATATTATTTGTATTGATTAAATAAATTCCTATTAAGTTATATGTTCTAAAGGTTCCTTCACTTCTTTGAGATTTCATTTTGATCTTAGGTTAATTACTTCTTTTTTTAAAAAAATAATTTTAATTGTGATTCCATTGTGTTGATGTACCATAGTTTTTATATCCATTCGTTTGTTGAGGGGCAATTGGATTGTTACCATCTCTTTGCTATTGTGAATAATACAGCAATAAACATGGGTACATACATCTGTTTGGATGGCGGTTATGGTTTCCTTAGGGTATAATCCCAGCAGTGCTTGGCCAAATGGTATTTCCATTTGCAACTTTTTGAGAAAGCCCCAAATTGCTTTCAGTAGTGGTTGAACCATTTTGCACTCCTACTAGCAATGAATAAGGGTATCAATCTCTCCAAAACCTCACCAGAATTTGTTGCTTGCTGTTCTGTTGAACTTTGCTATTGTTGGGGATTAGATGATATTTCATAGTTGGTTTGGTTTGCATCTCTCTGATAGCTAGCGATTTTGAACATTTCTTCATGTGTCTGCTTGCCATCTGAATGTCTTCTTTGGTGAAGTGTCTGTTCATATACTGTGTCCATTTTGTGATTGGATTGTTCACCTTTTTCTTGTTGAGGTGCTGGACTATTCTATAAGTTTTAGATATGAGTCTCTTATCACATATGTCATTGTTGTTGCTATGTGCCATCGAGTCACTTGCAACTCAGAGACCCTATGTACAATAGCCCTAAATGCTGCTCTGTCCTGTGCCAATTGTACTGTCTCTGATACACCCATCCCGAATCCTATGTACGACAGAGCACACATAGACTAACAGAAAGGGCAACTGAGGTAGAGAGCTTTCAAGTGTGGAAATACAAAGGAAGAGGAACAGTTGTAAGCAGACATCAGTGATTGGAAAATGGAATGTGAGAACCATGAATGTAGGACAATTAGATATTGTTAATAAAGAAATGGAACACATAAATGTTGACATACTAGGCGTTGGTGAGATGAGATGGACTGGGATGGGACATTTTGAGTCAGATGATCATATGACATATTACTCTGGAGATAAAAATGTGGGTGGAAATGGGATTGCTTTCATAGTTTAAAAAGTCATTTCTAGATCTGTCTGGAAATACAATATTGTGAGTGAGGATAATATCCATACTCATATAAGGAAGTCCAGTGAATACCAGTATCATTCAGATAAATGCACCAACAACCAGAGCCAAAGAAAGGAAATAGAAGATTTCGACCAACTTATACAGTCAGAGATCAAGCATGCAATCAAGATACATTGATAATAAGTGACTGGAACGCAAAAGTTGGGAACAGAGAAGAAGATTCAGTAGTTGGAAAACATGGACTCTGTGACAGAAGTGAAGCTGGAGATAGAATGATTAAAGTTTGTACAATCAATGACTTATTCATTGCAAATACTTTTTTTAAGAGACATAAACACAGGTTATACACATGGATTTCACCTGATGGTATGCATAGGTACCAGATTGATTACATCTGCTGAAAGAAACGCTGTTGTGTTGTTGTTGTTGTTGTTGTTGTTGTTGCTATGTGCCATTGAGTTGCTTGCGACTCATAGCGACCCTATGTACAAGAGTTCTATACGCTCTTCTATCCTTTGCCAACCTAGCCATCTCAAACTTAATATCAGCTGTG
>NW_006399981.1:1429269-1437619 GCF_000299155.1 Elephantulus edwardii
TTTACTGAGTCACTGTTTCGAAAGGAATTGGCAGACACAGAAGAATTTCATGAAACAACATACGAGCAAGAGCCTATGGTGATGAAGGAAGAAGTTCAGGCTGCTCTGAAGGAAATGGCAAAAAATAAGGCCCCAGGAATAGATGGTAAACCGATTGACGTATTTCAGCTAACAGATGCTGCCCTGGACGTGCTCACCAAGTTGTGTCAAGAAATCTGCAGAACAACCACTTGGCCAACTGACTGGAAGAGATTGATCATATGTCATTACCAGGTTTTTTCCCCCTGGACTGTGGCTTTCCTTTTTACCCTGTTGGAGAAGTTTTTTGATGTGCATAAGGATTTGATTCTTAGAAGATCCATTCACCTATTTTGTTCTTTCTTGGTTGTAGAATAATTATTACCTCTTATAGAAAACTTAGGACTATTTATAAAACCTAATTTAAAAACCTTTTTAAAGGAGTTAATGCATTATTATCCATATATAATGTGCTAGTGTAATACTCATTGCTGTAGCAGTCAAGAAATCAAAAGATATGTTGTTTGGAAAATCTACTCTCCAGGATTTTTTTAAAGTGCTAAAAAGCAAGGATATTAGTTTAAAGACTAAGGTGTGCCAGATCCAAATCTTGGTATTTTCAATTGCTTCATATGGATGCATCTGAAGGCTGGATAATAAACAATGAAGACCAAAGAAGAATCAGTACCTTTGAATTGTGGTGTTGGTGAAGTAGGTGCACTGCCCAGAGAACAATCTGTCTTGGAGGAAGTATAACCAGGGTGCTCCTTGGAGTCAAAGATGGTGAATCTTCAACTTACATACTTTGGGCTTGTTATCAAAGGGAGCCAGCCCTTGGAAAAGACATCATGGAAAATGTAGGGTCAGCGAAAGAAAGGAAAGCCTGCAAGGAAATGGATTGACACAGTGAGTGTAATAGTGGGCTGGAGCATGATAAGAGATGGTGACGTTGGCTTACACAGGGCAAGGTTCTGATGTTCATAGGGTCACAATGAGTAGTAGTTAATGGCACCTAACAGCAACAACCTAATATCCAATTAGCATTTCTAGAAGTCTGAAGTATTCTTCCATAAGGTTTCAGTGACTGATAGTGGGGTTTTTTTGTTTTGTTTTTAATTTAGCTTGTTTATTTTTCATTTCAATGAACATCTACAGAGATTTTGGAATTCCATTCATTCATTGTTGTACCCTTCTCCCCGCACAAACCCCTCCCCCCCCATTGCTCCTCTCCTTGAAAAACAAAAGAAAAACTGCCTCATTGGTACACAATCCCCCACCCCGCACCTCCCCAAACCCCACCCCCTACCCCCAATAATAATCCACTCTGCAACCCTCATTGCATACTCCTACTATGGGGGAGAGAATAGTCTGATAGTGTTTTACAATAATTTGATCAGTTCTTACTGGGAACTTTTTAATGCTAGGTTCAAGTAGGGATAAATATGATGCAGTGAGTTACTTCAAACAGCCCTTCTAGCCATGCTGTTGTTGTTAGGTGCGGTTGAGTCAAGAACGACTCATAGCAACTCTATGAACAGTGGATCTGAACCCCGTTCCATCCTGTGCCATCCTCACACTTTCTGACACACTAGAGCCCAATGCGGTCGTCACTGTGTCAATTCACCTGGTTAAGGGTCTTTCTCTCCTTCGCCCACCCTCTATCATTACAAGCAGCATGTCCCTCTCCAAGGAATAGCCCCTCCTAGCAACATGCCCAAAGTATATGAGGCAAAGCCTCATTCTCTTTGTCTCCAAAGAGGACTCCAGCTGCACCCTCTTCAAGATATAACTGTTTTTATGGCTGTCCATGGGTTGTTCAGTGCTCTTCTCCAAAACTACAACTCAAAGACATCAATTCTTCTTCTGCCATCCCTTTTCATTGTCCAGCTGTCAGATGCATGACAAGTAATCAGAAAAACTATGGCCTGAATCAGACACACCTTAGTCCTCAAGCTGACATCATTACTCCTCAATAATTTGAAAAGATCCCTAACTGCAGATTTTCCCAATCTCTACAATCTGTCTCTTTATTTCCTGACTGCTGGTACTAAGGCTGTTAATTGTGGATCCAAGTAAGATGAAGCTGTTGACAGTTTCAGTCTCTTCTCTATCCACCATGACATTGTCTATCAGTCCAGTGGTAACAATCTTCGTTTTCTTGACATTGAGATGTAATCCCTGCTCTGTTCACACAACAGCCTCCCGGACCGGGTATAGGTTTCACATGAGCACAACTAAAAGCTTTGGGACTCTCATTCTTCTCAATGTCAGTCACAACTTGTTCTGACCCACACAGTGAAACACATTCGCATAGTCAATAAAGCAAAAAATAGACATTCTTCTGGTACTCTCCGCTTTCAGCCAGGATCCATCTGGCATCAGCAATGATATCCCTTGTGCCATGGCCTCTTCTAAATCTTGCTTGAACTTCTGGCAGTTCCCCATAGTCCACCACTTTTTGCTGTTGTTGTGTCATCAAATTGACTGTGATTTATAGTGACCCTATAAACAACAGCTCTTATGAACCTTGCCCTGTCCTGAGCTAACCTCACTATGTCTGATAGAACCAACCCCAGTGCCACAGTTAGTGTCAATCTCTCATTCAGGGCTTTTCTCCTACACTGATCCTCCACACTTCCAAGCACGGTGTCCTTATCCAATGACTGGCCCCTTCTGACAGCATACCTAAAGTATATGAGGTAGAGTTCCAAAACCCTTGCCTTCAAGGAGCAATCTAGATTCAACATTTATAGGACAAACTTGTTTGTTCTCTTGGTAGTCCATGGTATGTTCAATGCTCTCCTCCAACCCCAAAGTTCAAAGGCATCAATTCTTCTTCTGCCATCCTTAATCATGGTCCAGCTCCCTAATAGATAGCAAGCAATTGAGAAGACCATGGCCTGGATCAAGTATATTTTAGTCTCTGAACTGACATCGTTGCTCTTTAGCACTCTGGAAAGGTCCCTGACAGCAGATTTTTCCCAATGTAATTCATCTTTTGATATTCTGACTGCTGGTGCCAAAGGTGAGACTGTGGATCCATGCAAGATGAAATCATTAACTTCAGTCTTTTCTCCATCAATCATGATGCTGCCTATTGGCCCAGTGGTGAGGATTTTTGTTTTCTTGATGTTGAGATGCAATCTCTATTGAAGTCCTTGATCTTCTGCAGCAAATGCTTCAAACCCTTTTCAGTTTTGGTGAGCAAGGTTGTGTTATATGCATAATGCAGGTTGTTGAAGAGTCTTCCTCCAATCCTGATTCCATATTCTTCTTTATAAAGTCAAATCTCTCAAATTATCTGTTCATCATATAGATTGAAAATATATGGACAAAAGATACATCCCTGATGCACTCTTTTCTTAATTTTGAACCATGCAGTGTTCCCTTGCTCTGTTCAGACAACAGCTTCTAGGTATAGGAATAGGTTTTGCATGAGCTCAATCAAATGTTCTGGGATTCCCATTCTTTTCCATTTTAGCCACAATTTGTGGTGGTCCACACAGTCAAAAGTCTTTACATAGTCAATGAAACACAAATAGAGATCCTTCTGGTACTCTCTGCTTTCAGCCAAGATTCATCTGACATAAGCAATGATATCCCTGGTGCCACAGGCTCTTCTAAAACCAGCTTGTATTTCTGGCAGTTCTCTGTCAATGTGCTTTTGGGTAATCTTCAGAAAAATTTTGTTTGCATATGATACTAGTGTTATTGTTCAATAATTTCTATATTCTATTGGATCACTTTTTGGGGGAATAGGAATAAATATGGATCTCTTCCATTCAGTTGGCCAAGCAGCTGTCCTCTAGATTTCTAAGCATAGACTGGTGAGTATATCCAGAGTTGCACCTGTTTGTTGAAATAAAATATATAGAAATTGTTAAATGAGAAGTTAATTTGCTATGAAAATCTTGCATCAAAAAATGCACACAATAAAATATTAAGGGAGAAAAAAAGATAAGAAAGCAATTAATAATCTATGACATTAGTATGTCTGGATGTTAAAATAAATTTGTAGTTTCCCAGAATAAATGAGAACATCATTTATGGTAAATAGTTCTAATCTCTAAAGAAAGAAAAATAATTAGTCTCAGAAGAAAGAAATTAATTTTTCTCTGGCACTGGGTTCAAGTAGGAATTTTTCATATTTCTTTACATAAAGAATATAAAATAAATTTAGAAACTTTTGTTTCTTGTCTTACTCTGCATAAGATACTATTTTCTTTTTCCAAATGTAGATATTTGGTATTAACTTAATAAACATTACAAGATAATTTAATCCAAACTCTGACTTTCTGGTGAATTTATTCAATACAATAATAAATTCTAAATAAATGGATGCAATCAAAACTATCTTAAAAGTCTGCAACAACCAAATCTAAGTATTCTGAATAGCAAAATTTAGTAGCACAATTCTCTTCTGGGTATATTGTTGTTGTTATTGTTGTTGTTGTTGTTAGGCGCTTTTGAGTCAAGTATGACTCATAACGCCAATCTTCACAAGGAAGACGACACAAGGAAGCCTGTTGCTGCAGTCACTGTGTCAATCTATCTGGTTGAGGATCTTTCCTCCTCCATTTCCTTCTACATTTCCAAACATAATGTCTTTCTGCAAGGAATACCCTCTTTTAGCTATTCTTCTCCAAGAAATAGCCTAACCTAGCAATATGCCTAAAGTATGCTAGACCAGGTTTCACCATCCTTGTCTCCAAGAAGCACAGTGGCTTCACCCCTTTAAGACATACCTGTTTGGGTTTTTTTTTGGTAGGCCACAGGATATTTGATATGCTCCTCTAACACCACAACTATAATGCATCAGTTCTTCTTTTATCATCCTTATTAATTTTCCAGTGGAAGGAGAAGAATGTCTGTTCTTCCCCCGCAGAGAAGCTCAGGGATTTGCACCAAGTGCCTTTGAAATTGAAGTGCAGCTTCTTACCATTAGGCCACTAGAGCTCTGACCTTCTATCCTTGCTGAGAAGACATGGTATGAAATCAAGTTGCACAGATAACAGAGAAAAGTGTCAAGATACTTCTCAAGCAAGTAGAAGATTTGAAACTGCTTGATTGTATATGATGGATCCCTGGGCAGCACAACTAATCTGTGATCAACTGCTAATCTAAAAATTGATGGTTTAAATCTACCCACTGTGCCATGGAAGAAAGACCTGAAAATCTGCTTCCTAAAAGATTATAGGGCCCTTTGCTGTCTTATGGTAGAAAGCTATGTTGCCAGAAATAGCAGATAACTTTTGCATTAATATCTTATTTGATTTTATTATATTATTTCACAGCTCCTGAGACAACTATAGCTAGCGTGGTGATAAAGCCATGAGTCAAATATAAATCGTTCTTTTCCCAAAGTTCTGCTCTTCACTCTCTTATTAATATCCCTGACTGGTCAGATTTCCTGGGAACATTCACCCGGGAACATGCTGAGGGAAGCACAGCTTCACCTTGAGAGTCCCTGGCTCTCTCCTGAAAGTTTGCAGCATTAGTGGTGTTCACTCCGAGGGCACATGGAGATTAAGGCTTGGCTGAACAGATGATTCTTCCCCTGAGCTTCATTCTGCAAACACAGCAAGACATTGTCCAAAATAGAATTTCCCAGATTAAAAAAAAAACAAAACTCACTATCACAGATGAAGGAGAGAACTATTTAAAAGGGTTATGTGAATGGGTGTTCTTGTCATTACGGAAGTCCAGAGCAAAGGCTGCATAGTGGAGTGGACTTGGGGGGAGGGATTGTATAACCATGAAAGAGTTTTTTTTTCTCTTCAAGGAGAAGAGTGAATTGGGTGGGGGGAAGTGGGCAGAGAGAAAAGTACAACAATGAATGACTGGAATCCTTAAATCTCTGTAAACTTTTATTAAAATTAATTTAAAAAAAACCCAAACACCTCACTGTCCTCCAGTCAGTTCTGACTAATGGAAACTCCACATATGACATGTAGAGCTGTGTTATAATAAAATTTTTCATGGTAATTGGAAGTAGATCACCATCTTCCAGGACCCTCAGGATGAATTTGAACTTCTAATCTTTTGGTTATCAGTCAAGCGTGTTAACCTCACTTAAGGAATTACTAAATGCCCTGAACAGTTTGTGAAACCTGTACTGTGATTATTACCTGCTTTTGAACAGTCAGATCTCCGAAGTTAATATCTAGCTAAAATTTGTATTACTGCGCAGAAGGGCTAGGTGCTTGTTCAGGTCAAAGGAGTTCATGCTCATTGAATCTTTTTGAAGCAGTTTGAGCTATTATACAGAATGTGCAGTGCCATGTAATCACATGATACTAGAGCTGGAATAGAATCTAGTGTTCAGTTTAATGGAGCGGAAAAGAGGCACAGAGAGGTGAAGTGGGTCGTTGTAGTTACAGGGCGACTGGGTGATACAATACAATTACATAGTTTACCAAAATTAATCTTCATATGTAGCTGTGCATCAGTTGTGGTCTTTGTAGTCATTTTCCCTGACTTGCACACTTAAAAAATGACTTAAAAATTATGCCAAATATATAACAATATGCACATCTATTTCTAGACTTTATATTCCATTTTACTTTAAAACATTACATAAAAAAGAACATTATTTCACCTAAACATTGCCAGAAAAAAATTATTACATATCTATGTAATACGGAGATTTGGTGGCATACTAGCAAGAAGCTGTGTTGCAATGCTGAAAGCACACAGTTTGAAGCCACCAGCTACTTCACGGAAGAAGGGTGGGCAATCTCCTCCCATGTGACTTACAGTTTCTGAAAACCTGCTGAAGGGTAAGCTGTGGGTTAGTTTTGACTCTGAGGTACACAACCACATGATAAGAATGCAGAACATATCATTCCAGAGGCTGGGCTTTATGAGGAGAAATGTGGCATCAAAATAGAAGGAAGACTCATTAACAACCTGCATTATGCAGATAACACAACCTTGCTTGCTGAACCTACGGAGGATCTGAAGCACTTGTTGCAGAAGGTCAAGGACTGTAGTCTTCAATATGGCTCGAAGCTTAACATCAAGAAAACAAAAGATTCTCACCACTGGGCCAATTGGCAGCACAATGATAGATGGAGAGGAGATGGGGATTGTTAACAATTTCATCTTGCTCGGATCCACAATCAACACTTTTTGCACTAGCAGTCAGGAAATCAAAAGGACAATTGCACTGGGAAAATCTGCTCTCAGGGACCTCTCAAGAATGCTAAAGAACAACAATGTCAGTCTGGAGACTAAGATGTGCCTGATCTAGGCCATGGTCTTTGCGTTGCTTGCTATGCATGAGAGAGCTAGACAATGACTAAGGATCACAGAAGAAGGATCCATGCCTTTGAGTTGTGGTGCTGAAGAAGATTATTGAACATACCATGAACTGCCAAGCGAACAAACATGTCTTTCCTAGAAAAGGTAAAATCAAGTTGCTCCTTAGGCAAGGGTTTTAAAGCTCAGCTCCATACTTTGGGCATGTGGCCAGGAGGGACCAGGAAGGACATCATGCTTGGAAGGATGGAGGGGCAGTGCAGGAGAGGAAGACCCTAAATGAGATGGATTGACCCAGTAACTGGGGTAATTGGGTTAGGTGTGTCAGAGACAGTGAGACTACCTCAGGAGAGGACAGAGTTCAGAGCTATTGTGCATAGCGTTGCTTTGAGTCATAGGAGATTTGATGGTACATAACAACAACAACAACGTGATAAATAAATTTTTTAAAAAGTGGATTTTGTAAAAAAACAGTCCAGTCTTTGAAAAAAGACATCAAGCAGAAAAATGTGGAAGATCAGAAAAAAGAGAGGAAGACCCTCAACAAGATTGGTTGACCCAGGAGCTGTAGCAATGGTCCAAGATAAGGAAAATCCTGTGCCATCTTCAACATTTCTGACATACTTGAGCCTATTCTGCAGTCACTGTATCGATCCATTTGGTTGAGGAAGTTAAGTATTAACTTAGATATTTTTGGCTGTCACATGGCAAGGAAGAGTTACTAGCCTTTGATGTTCAGAAGACAAGGCTACTAAATGGTCTTCAACCCAAGGCCACTTAGAACTGTGCCACCTAATATTCCAATGAGCCCTGGGGTATCTGGAGTTGCATTGTTAACCCAAAGGCCTTCTGTCTCTGAAAATTCAAATCCACCAGCAACTTCAAAGGAAAAAAAGAAAATCTCCTCACGTGTGATTTATAGTCTCCAAAAACCTGCAGGAGGATCAGCTATGAGTCAGTTCTAATAGGCAGCAATGAGAATGGGTGAGAATATTCCAAAAGTTACTTTGAGCTGCAGAATAAAATAATAGTAAGTATCCACTCACTTAAGAGAATTCCTTTTGACCCAGCA
>NW_006399981.1:1438512-1440058 GCF_000299155.1 Elephantulus edwardii
AAATCTCTGTAAATGTTTATGAAAATTAATAAAATATAATTATAGGGAAAAAAAGATAATTCCTTTTAATTATATATGACACATTTGGCTTAATTTAAGACTTGAAAATTACAAAATGGCATGAATTTTGAGGGAACGTAGTCAACGCTCTAGAGTTCTATTTTTATCATACTCTGTAGTCAAACCATATCCTATATCTAAGGAGAAAGATTACTTTATCTCTCCGTGGGGGGGGGGGGAATGGGAAAGAATTTGTAGCCATCTTAATCTTTCTCAGACACAAAGTCTTCATTAACTTTCTTTCTATAGCTTTAGTTATTTATGTTTCTATTTGCTATTCCTTTGGTTTATATAATTTGTAAACTTCAGTAAGTATCTCTCTCCTCCAATCCTGTGTAAGTATTATTGCTGACCAAGCAAAATATTGTATATTTAGCAACAGCTGTCACCCATCTACCTGCACAATCAACAGGCTTGGAGCCAGCAGTCAGGAAATCAAAAGACGAATTCTACTGGGAAAATCTGCTCTCAGGGACATCTCCAATTATTGAAAAACAACTATGTCAGTCTAGAGATTAGGTGCTCCTAATACAGGCCATGGTCTTCACAATTACTTGCTATGCATCAAAGAGCTGTATAAATGACTAAGGATGATACAAGAAGAATCAATGTCTTTGAATTGTGGTGCTGGAGAAGAGTTTTGAACATACCATGGACTTTCAAGAAAACAAATAGGTCTGTCTTAGAGAGGGTGAAACCAAGTTTCTCCATGGAGGCTAGAATTTTGAGGCTCCATCTCACACATTTGGGCACACGGCCAGGAGGGACCAATCCGTGGAGGACATCATGCTTGGAAGGGTTGGGGGATGACACAGGAGAGGAAGACCCTTGATGAAAGGGATTGATACAGTAACTGGAGCAAAGGAGGTTGGTGTGTCAGAATCAGAGAGACTGGCTAAGGACAGGGCAGGTTCAGAGCTGCTGTTCATATGGTTGCTATGGGTCGTAGGTGACTCAACAGCATATTAACAACAACAATGGTTAGAAGGAAGCACTGGTGGCATAGTCCATAGAGAGTTGTGTTGTTAACTCAGGGATCACACCTCTCTGACAGTTCAAATCCATCAGCCGCTCTGCCAGAAAATAAAGACCTGTCTCCCTCTCTGCAATTTATATAGCCTCCAAAATCCAGCTGGAGGGTCAACTATGAGTTGGTTCAGATTTCACAATGAGATTGGTGGCTTTTTATTTATTTTATTTTTTAAAAAGTATTTCACATAGTAATCTAGATGTGTTGTTATTTTAATGTGCTCTCGAGTTGGAATCCACTCAAGCTCACCCTCCAGCTGGTTTTGAGAGGCAGTAAATCATGTGGGAGGAAATTGTCCATCTTTCTCCAGTGGATTTGAACTGCAAGCCTTTGAGATGACCACTAAGCCAACCAAGCTCCCTTATCTACAATAGTTGCTGTTACTGTGTGTCATCAAGTTTAAACTAACCCATAGCTGACCACCCCCTCCAGTGGGTTTTCAGAAGCATGTGAGGA